>NC_142943.1:1968159-2103159 GCF_046866305.1 Octopus bimaculoides
TTGGATTGTATAATGCAATGGATATGAGAAAATAGGATAAACAATATAATAAATTATTGCAAGTTTTACTTCATAGAAACCAAATGTAAACATGGAATATATCAGAATATGCTGTGTCAAAGATATTGGAATTTGATTAAGTTGGTTTGGATTTTTGGTTCATTTTTTTCATATTTCTTTTTAAAGCTAAATTAATTTTTACACAAGAAATGATAGTTTGTCAATGTTATTAACAATTTTGCGAAGGGAATAAGTTTATATGTTCTCAATAAAATCTTTGCCATTATAAGTTGTTGCCTTTAAGGGAATTAATACTGAGTGTTTATGCATGTATGTATGCATGAATGTATACAAATGTGCCTGCACGTGTGCATGCATGCATGTGTGTTTACATGCATAAACTTGCTTTGAGAGATTCCTATTAATGTCTAGGTTTTTGTTTATGTTGAAGTCCATTTGGAAAATTTCCTTCTTAACGATATATAGACCCAATAAAGACAGAATTTAATTAACTGACTATGGATTATTATTCATGGACAGCAGACACATTTTAGAGTTGGATGATTTCCAATATATTGTGTAAAATGCCTGAATCAAGAAGCAATTAGTCTGTGACAGGAACCACTGGCAGCCAATCCAAGCACATACAAAATTGAAATTGAGTTGCTCCTCCAACATCAAATGACTTATTTGAACCAATCATTTTAGTTTAATCTATTGATAAGATGGCAAATTTTCTTGCCTAAAAGATCAGTTTCTGCAATTCTAATAACTTGGACATCAAACTTGTTTCCAGCAAAATATAAAGCTAAATAAGCAAATTCTTTTTCTGTTGCCCAGCATTTAAATTTGATTCAGTTGTGAGTTAATGATCTTGAGAAAATCTATAAGTTGTATAAACTTAACTTCTAGAATATTATAAAAATGGTGTTGATACAATCTGAAAGTACTTATTCTGTGAGTTTATTCTGTGAGCCCTTTATTAACAAAAGTTTTAAGGAATAAATCCTGAGTAATAAAGAAATTTAAAGATCAGAGCAATCACTCCTTATTTCTAAATTTATGATAATCAAGAATTTTTTTCTTCTATCAAAGAAAAAGATATAAAATTGCTGTTTATGTAAAGTTATTATTTTAAAGCTACTTCAAGAATAACATCAGAATACTTACTGATGAAGTGACTTATTGCTGAGAGTTGAACCACATTTATTGTGAAACATCTGTCAAATGCAACTCTTAAGTTTCACTTTTTTAGGTGGAACTTAAAGTCAACAGAAACAGTACAATAAAATTTCTGTTATGAATTCTTCATCAAATGCCATCACTTCTCAGCAGGTTGAATACCATGGAGCGCCATTTTGATCTTTCCTGTACATTGCCTGTATTACATCTATTTTTTTTCCTATTATCCATCCATATAATTCTTAGTTCTCTCTTCATCATTTTTTCCAATTCACCTACTATTAACAGTTTCCACAATCCATTTTATCTAATTAAGTGTCCAAATATTTTAGTCTTCTCTCTTTGATGGTGTCAAATAGAATTTTAGTTTTTGCCACTCTTCACACTTCATCATTGGTTATTTTTGTTCTCCCATCAGATCATCAAACACATCTATATTCATATCTTCTAATCTATTTAATTATAATTTTAATTATGTTTCAATCTCTAATATAGTTGAGTAGGAAATACACAACCCTTTGATAATCATTTTTTTTTATCTGGCTTTGATATTACTTCTTAGCTATGAGGTACAGTAATATCTACATGCCTCATAGAAATAACTATGTGGTACATACTGATGGGTCATGCGGTACATATTAATGGATTATGTGGTACATAGTAATTATAAACATATTTTTCAAAGTGGTTAATTTCAAAGCAGAAATTTAATATCAGAATACAAATTAAGTTTGTAAAAAGACCTTTTTTGAATAGTTCCTTATACCAATTTGGTTGCTAAAAGGCAATAGATTGATTTAATCTGACATGACAATTCTGTTTATTTAACTGGAAGGGCTTTTAAGTATTTCTGTCATCATGAAGAGATTACAGCTAATGTTCTGTATTAGCATCAGTTGAATGTGTATCTCTTATATCAAAATCTATCTTCAGTAACTGATACTTCTACATTTAAACATCTATCAACATAAATCCAGCTGTTAATTTCATGAACAATTGAAAGTAAAGAAACTCCAAAAGATAACAGATTCTTTATAAGGATTCGACCGTTTGTAAAATTGTAATTAAAATTGCCATATTAAAATCTTCTGGCTTCTTTATGCAATATATTTACTTTGCTTAAAGAGATGTAGGTCACTAACATGAAGAAAAGTGAAGTTTTTTTTTTATAGAATATCTTTGAAATGTAACCTGTAAACATTTTGAATGTTATAATGTGGCCAATATTATACCATGAATGTTTTTGTTTTTATTTAACTGTTGTTTGCAGGAAGAAATAGGTGTAAAATAGTTTCCGTATAATTTATAAAATATTTCATCATCAGTGAATGACTGACTGTGGATGGCATCACTGAGCTGATCTTTAAAGTGTGAGATTGATCAGTAATTATGTATGAAAACGATGGGGAGCTCTTTTCAATTCTCTAGTGAAAGAATGATGTTTGACTCTAATTTTAGCTGCATAGACTGTTGGAAGTCAGATAAGAAGATTATCCCACCACCTGAATCATTCCACTCTGCAATTTATATCAAAGATAACCATTCAAATTTTACTAAATAAAAGAAAAAAGAAATAAAAGACCCAGTTGCATAAAATGCAAAACATTACTAAGTAGAAAAGCACTCGGAGAGCACAGACCTCCGCCAAGCAGCTCATTTCCACCCATAGACACGCATGCTGAAAATCGCCCAATTTCCCAAACCAACGCCGGCAAAAACATAACCTCCTTGATGGGGTTAAAAAAAATAACACAGCCATATGATATTTTAAAAAATGTTTTGTTTTCAAAATCATAGTCACAATTTATGTTCCTAGCACCAGCTTAATGATAACTAAGTTATTTTACTAAAGTCTTTGTTATATGTAGATTTAATTGAAAGAAACACAGAGCATCTCAACAGAAATAGGGTTACAAAAGGGTTAAAGGTATTCAAGCTGTGCCTATCCCTCTTTTCTATTTGGGGTACACTAACCCAGTTTGTCTTCTCTTTTAATACAGTAGGCTGTGATTTGAGTGAGCTTTTGGCTGCTCTTTCTAGTAATTTGAATGATCTTTTAGAGGATCTGTCTTAAGTATTCCTATGATGAAAACAGCAAATAATAATAAGCTTCTGTATGCTACTGTCCATAATTAACTTATCATTTAAATTGTGTACCCTCCCCATCTCCTTTCAATATTTTTGTCCTCTGTGAAGTCTACATCACAGAATCTCAAATAACATCAGACAAATTTGGAAATCAGTAAAGATCATTACTGCTTGATCATATAGATTTGACATATAGAACAACAGGGTGAGATTAACTGTAATAGTTGTTGAGCTGTTGTTATTATTATTATTATTATTATTAATAGTAGTAGTAGAAGCAGCTGTAGCATGTTTTGGCATATACATTAGCTCAATTATAATGGAAAATAGAAAAGACAGAAAAACCGAAAGAATTAGAAATAATAGTGATTTAATAAGCCACTGCTATAATAACTCCTTTTGCAATTATTATTTTGGGATGCTAATAACAGACATTTTTTTGGAATCTAGTTGCTACTAAACATTACAGCCACAATTTCTAATGCAAACTCTCTCATCACACAATAGAACAGTGAAATTACTACGTCTGACATACATCATTCTCCACTAATTCATTCTTTGTGTATATCTTTTATTTCTTTTTTTTTTTTTTTTGTTCATCTTTATTTTGTCATTACTTCAATGTAGTCTCAGAGAAATTGGACTAATTTGTTTTGTTTTTCCATATTCATATAAGTTTTTGTTTTGAGGATCTTTTGTTTTTGACTTTTAGTATTTTTGTTTTTGTTTTTGTTGACTGTAATCTCAGTTTGGTGCCTAAAAGGCTGTTTGCAGAAAACAAAAACAAAAACAAAACAAAGCTTTGAATTAAATTATTAACATAATTCAATCAATAAAACTTCAATTTGGTAATTGCTTAGTGCCAGAGAACTTCCATAAAATACAACAGAGACTTGTTTATTTCTTTATTGGTCAGTGTCAAGCTATGGTTCAACTGCATTTGATCTTTACAAACAGCCATTATTCATACTAATCAGTAGATAGCATTGAAAGCAGTCTAGTTGGGTATAAAATATATGATCATCAATGACTGTGACATAATTTTAAGCAATGTATAGAATCATATACAAAAATTGTATTTGGTTGTGATTTATCAAAGTGTATTTTATGTTTCATTTTATTATCTCAGTTGGAAAATTTAGTTTCTTGTGTGTAAAAGTTTAAATCCCTTGCAAAAATTAGTGAACATGGACTGGTTTCTATCAATGCATCTTTAGCAGTTTTGTTTATCCTACCTTGCTCTCAAAAACTTGAAATGTAAATTATAGGAACTATCATCATCATCATCAACCTGCCCCTAACTATTATCAAAAGGTTAGATGTTGTCATCTAGTTCCCCACCCCCACTCATCACCACAAAAAGAAAAAGAAAATTTATTTATAAATTTCTATTCTCTTTCAAGTAAATTTTCTCTGAACTCAAAAGTTTATAGAACAGAGATCTTGTAATAAATTTACTCCAAGGCAACAAATACTGTTTTAAGGATTTTGTTTTTTGAAATATCATATCTTTGGTCCAACATTCCAATGCCAACTCAATTGCACTGAAATATTTCCTCCCAATCTGAGATGATGATAGGAAATAATGACAAATTTTATTGCTTCATCTGTTACCTCAAATTCTCCGTAAAATTACTTCAACAATTGCTATACTGCATTGCTTCAATATCTTCACAATTTACTGAGTGTTAAGAAATGCTAACTTGTTGGGATTGATTGCTTTAGCAACACACCACACAATGTCTTCATGCTGGTTTCAATTAATATTTTCTATCTTTTTAGAATTAAATTGAAATGAACTTTTCTTTCTCTACTATCAATTAAAACGGTTTTGATATCCACCCACTTAAAACTACTTCTAATTTTATGATACAAACAACACTGATTTAAAATGTTCATATTGAAATTATTACATTACATCATAATTCTACTTCAGTTAGGTTTCAAACATCAAATTAATAATGGAAATGTTTGATAATTTTCTCTAACTTCCCTGTATATGCTTACTTTCAAAAATAATTTAAATGTAATTATTATGAATTTCATTAGAAATATAATTAAGAAAGCTTTGCAAGTTAAGTACAGTTTCGTAGAGCTTGAATAAAAGAATGGTATACAATCTGTTATATATATATATATATATAACAGAAACCTGTTATATATATATATATATATAACAGAAACCTGTTATATATATATATATATATATATATATATATATATATATATATATATATATGCATTTGTGTGTCTGTATTTGTCCCCTCACCATCGCTTGACAACTGATTTTGGTGTGTTTACATCCCTGTAACTTAGCAGTTTGGCAAAACAGAGCAATAGAATAAGAACTAGACTAACACAGAATGAGTTCTGGGGGCGATCTGTTTGACTAAAGGCAGTGCTTCAGCATGGCCACAGTCAAAGGACTGAAACAAGTAAAAGAAAAAATGAATCAAAAAATATATCGTCATTATCATCATCATCGTTTAACATCCGCCTTCCATGCTAGCATGGGTCGAGACACACACACACACACACACACACACATATATATATAATTACATATATATTCTACGTTTTTGTATGTGTATACATGCATGCACATATCCTACATATGTATGTGCCTGTGTGTGTATGCGTCTGTTATACCTTCTGCAGAGTGACCCTGGTATTAAAATTATCCTAGTATACCAAGTATGAATTATTCATGTAAATAACCCTCAAATACTTTTATATTAGTGTGCCATTAAATATTGATTTCTGTAAATTGCTTCATACTTTTCCATTAATCTGCTTTATGTATCTTACCTTTATATATTTCCAGCATTTTTTTTTTCATTCCTTTTAAACAGAGAAAAGTGAACATATTCTAAATTAAATATAAAAATGTTTTAAATTCGTTTTTTTTTTTTCTTCTTCTCATATTGAATAGATAAAGAAAAGTACCTGATGCAATGTATGCTTGTTCTGTCTGGCATATTTACTGCCCTAATATTGACTGATATAAAAGAACAGATAAAAAAGAAAAAAAGAAGTTAAATTAATGATTCGTAACTGGTAAAATTATAGCTGAATGGTGGGAAGCTTTATTTTATTTTATTCTACGAAAATGATAATGAAACAAATAAAATAAATATAGGTTTAAATAAACATAACACATAATATTCCATATTGCATCAACTTCTCTATTCATGCACAGGTCTGAAATATTAACTGACAACTGCAATAGAATATTTGTCCTAAAAATGAATAATAGAAGAGATTCTGCTGAATTTTTAAAACTTTTTATTTATGCTCTTTTAAATTATGGCTGCTTTTAGAAATATATTATGATTACAGTATTTAGAAAATATAACAAATAATTTTGAAATCTTGAAGTAAATGGAAGCCATTATTGTATTTATCTTCTGTTCTTTGCATTGTTATTTTTTCTGAATTTATTACTGCCAGTGAAATGGAGCGAAGACTTGAAACTCATCTACATAAAAGATGAATAATATACAAATTCTATAAAGGAATTTTAAATGTCTCAATCCAGTTTCTGGTTTAGATTTTTCTCTAATTTATTTTCTCCTATTCTTCATGTACTTTTATATATTGCATACGTGCTTGAGTATGCATGTGTGTGTGTGTGTGTGTGTGTGTATGTGTACGTAGATGAGAGGTGTTACCATGTTTCAGCAGCTCCTTCTGAAACTTCTACCACTAAGCCTTACACTGCATAACATACCATCCTTTCACAATTAGCCAATATCAAACCTAACAAGATAAGTGGTAATTTGGATGCCATGGGAAGGGATATATGAGAGCCTTGCTCAACATTATGGGTGGCAGATGAAATTTGAATGAAGTGAGGTAAAAGTGTAGCAGATTTTGTCATAGCCTTTTTGTCTACTGTGACCCTTTTAATAGCAATCAATCTAAGACTTTCCTTAGCACTATCATACAAATTCTATTATTAATATCTATATTATTTAAAGATCTAAATAAAAACTTTTTATCAAAAAATTTATGTTATGCCAACTTCATAATCTTTTGTGCAATAAAAACAAGACCTGAAACTTTAGGGGAGGGGAATAGTCAGTTACATCAGCCCCCACCTCCATGTTTCACATGGTGGTGGTGGGTGATTTAATTTATCGACCCCAAAAGAATGAAAGGCAAAGTCGACCTTGGTGGAATTTGAACTCAGAACATAAAGGTAGATGAAATACCACAAAGCATTTGTCCAGCATGGTAATGATTTTGTCAGATGCTACCTTAAAAAGTTAATTATTATTTTCAAAATTAATTGAAACAAAGAAAGTATTCAACAGAAATATTGTAAGAAAAGGGTTTCGTTATAATTTCTGATAACTCAGCAGTACAAAACTGGTAGCCAATGAGTGCCAAGAACTGTTGAAAGAAATTGTTTAATGAAATTCAGGGAATCCATCTATATAGGATGATCTGATATTACTGAACAGTGGTCGGTGTTAGGTTAAGAGAAAATATTTGTTGTAAACCATTATAAAACATGGTTAACAGAATGTTACTATGAAAACATTTTCCTCTTCCTCTAACTAGTAGTGTTGATGTAAATGTGATAGGGATTCGTAAAGTGGTTATGTATATGTAAAGAATTTCATTTTGTTTATGGTTTAACAACTTTGGCAGATTCTATCTTTCAGACTTACCATCTGTGAACATATAAGTTGTCAGTTTTCAGCTACTGTGAGGTGAGCTGTAAATTGAAAGAAACAATATGGATTTCTTCTTTGGAAGCGTATTAATTAATTTGACACCATTTCTAAAATTTCATGCCTGAATCTGTGTATTTTGACATGATTTGTGGAAAATATAAATTAAAAATAAGTTTCGCACTCTAATTATAAAAATAATTTAGTGTTGCAGCTTTAAGAACAGAGGACTGAAGCCAACTGTCTTTATTAGATATCTTGTACTTTATGAAGCAGCAAAAAGGTTTCAATGTGGTTGTTTAATTGCTAGAAATAACTACCAAATCTCCCTTAATTTATACTCTATCATTTGAAATATTTACTATAAACAATGTAGTAGCAAATATTCAACAAGATGGAATGCTTATGGCTGGAACCTTTTCGGCCATGAGCCTGGAATGACTTGAGGCTAAGCAACAATGCAATATCGTTTTTGAATAGAAATCTTGGTTAATGTATAATATTCCATATTACGTGTAGATCACATGACTTATTAAGCTAATATCAGAATTGTATTTAATACTAGTTAATAACCAAGATCATCATCATCATCACCATCATCACTCACCACGAGTCGTTCAAGTATATCTAATATTCTTTACAAGGTCAGAGAGCAAATCCTACCTCAACCACTTTTAGTTGCCTTTTACAACCTGCTGAGGAAATGTTGGGTCTATTCTTTGGCATGCTAGTCAACCCCACACAGAACTAGAGCAATGTGAAATGAAATGTTTTGATCAAGAACACAATAAATTATCCAGTCTGAGAAGCGAACCCACAATCTGGCAATCTTGACAGTAACATCTTAACCACTGGGCCACATGCCGTATTGAGAGGAGAGTTAGTATGAAAATCAATCCATTTAATACGTAGATGTATGTGTGTATGTAAGTTCAGTGTAACATCTATGGATGCAGTGCTTGGACACATCAGTGTTGTGTTCTGAAATTGTTGGGTGTTTTGGCTCTTACAACATACTCCCTTATTCAATAGACCTGTTCTAGATTGATCAAGCCTAGGCCTATGACAAGGTGGCATTCTTCTGAACCCATCGATCATCAACTCTTTTATTCAAAGCCATCAAAATGTATTGATCTTGATGGCTCTTTTTTCAAGCTTCTGAAATACAGAGAATTCCATAGCCTTTCCTCAAAGTATCACTAGCAAACCTTGGATAAGATTGGTTAATAGAGCGAAGCTCTATTATCGAATCTTAAGGCTGTAGTAGAAGACACTTGCCCAAGGTACAATGCAGTGGGATTGAACTTGAAACAATGTGTTTTGAAAGCAAATTTCTTCACACACACACACACACTCTCTCCCTCTTTAAGTGGATTTGATAGACAAAAACTGACCAAAAATCAGATTCACATCATTCACTCTTTAATTAATTTAGCTTTCAAAGTTGTCTTTTTTGCCTTTCTTGAATGAAATATCTTAGTAAATACCCACGTGTCTTTTCCTTTTCTTTTTAAAAATGTGGTTTCCTTTTTGGAAAAGGAAACAATTTTTCAAAAAATACTTTTCACTTTTGTGAATATCTCTAACTTCTCAATCATTTATCATTTGTGATCTAATTTAAAACAATTAGAATAATTTGAATCTGTCTTATTCTATGGCAGTAATGTCTTATGATTATAGATATTAAAATAGTCTTGTTTTCTAACCTCAAACCTCTGATTAGGCATAAGGGAATATTCTCTCAAAATATGGACTCAGTCAATATTCAAAGAGAATTATATCTGATATTGACCAATATTGAAATTATCATTAGAGGAAACTGGAGATATTTTCAAATTTTCTTCTAGATTATTTTATTTTATTATATTGAATTATTACATCAAAGAAGCTTTTGTTGGCTGTATTTTGGAAAAAAAAGTTAAAATGACCTTTAACTGGTGCCAACTTTATTTAAGTATGGCCAAGTAAATGTTGCATGTTTTTGCATTAATTGTTGGCATCTTATCAAGTTTTACAATACATCCTTATCAACAATGAATAGAAGTTTTTTACTCAATAATTTTCTAAAATCTAATTTAAAATTTAAATACTTTTTTCAAGCATTCATGCAGATTTCTTAGAAAAAAATGTGTCTCCAAGTCGATTTAGGGGGTTGAGCTGAAGATTAATCCAAATCTGATAGCAGGAAATAATAGTCTAATCTCAAATTTTATTTTTTTCCAAATATTTGCTACCAGAAAATTAATTTTTCTGATGGAACATCATTAGAAAAAGTAGCAATAGTTATTTTTTTTCCTAGGCAATTATTTGATTCTATTCACACTTCTGCTTCATCATAATTTAAATAATCATCTGAGATTTTTTTCAAGAATTAAATGAATTGTGTCAGTTTGTGTTATAAGAACAAAATAAAAATTTGTAATAGATACAAAAAGAAAGTACATGGAAATATTCTGTCATGAATAAAAAAAAATATACAAGAATTATGTTCTGGTCTGAAATGTAAATTTAGCTAAATATTGTTACACCTGAAGGAAGGACAAAACTAGCTCAATTTATTTGCTGTTTGCTTGTTTTGTTGCCATTTCTTTGTAATCTGCAATGCAATCTATCTCTGTAAAAATCTTGTGTCAAACTCAACAAGATTTACTCACTACCTTAAGGCTTTATAAGATATTTTTATCAAGTTGGTAACATCACTCTTTATTTAGTTATAGGAAGATCTCATGTCATTAATTAAGTCTTAATTTGTTAACATTGGATGTAAATTGGCAGGTTATTTCAAATGCTCATAGATCTCATTATGCTCATTATGTGAAGATCAAATAACACACAGCTACACTTCTTCTCTATCTAATGTTCATTAAGAGGAAAAGTATTACATTTTAAGGCTTTTTCTATTGATTATTTTTACATTAGGGATTGGAGCAGGTGAGAGTCTTTCCAGGCAAGCGTTACTACTTCTCAAATGTCAAATCTTCATTCATCATCTCGTTGGTTTTGTTAATTTTGCAGTCTTTCAAATTGCCTGCAAGTTAATTTATATGTATGTATGTATGTGTGTGTGTATGTATGTATATGTGTGTGTGTGTGTGTGTGTGTATAAAACAAAGTAAAGATGGGGGTTACCACACGAGTAAAAATATAAGGAAAAGAATCTGAAAATGCAGGATTCTTTTAAAAGTATTTATTAACTTAACCGGTTTCATTTATTTAAAAAGATTTTCAAAAGTAAAGTGTGAGGTCTTGTGTATCCTCTGTGATGTCAAAACTTTGTTTGCATAAATGTATTCAAATCAAGTGATAGAGTCTTTGGCAATGATAAAGGGTTTGAAACTTTGTGCATCCTTTGTGATGAGTCAAAAAATAGTTTACATAAAAGTATTCAGATCAGGTAATAACATTTTCTATGATGTTAAGAAGATAAAAATTAGCTTACATGAATATATCTTGATCAAGTAACTGAGTCTTTGACCAGAAGATAAAACAGGTCTGGTTTGTCATTGAGTGGGTGCTAAAGTTTTTAGTCTAACAGTGATCAGCAACCATAATTGTTTGCAGTATCTTAAATTGCAAAAAGAGATGAGTAGAGAAATAATGGACTATTTATAGTTCTCAGATCTGGCTTTAAGAGTCTTGCAACTGACTGGAGTGTATTTGTGTGTAAGTGTATATATAAATATATGTATAAATTATCAAAGTGGCTATTCATAATTTACAACTGAAGGGCAACAAATAGTCGTCACTGAAGTGACAGAGGATGCTAGTCAGCAGACCAGCAACCTCCATCGTCTTAGTCACAACCATAAATATTTGTACATGTATATATGTATGTATATCGGTAAATGTATGTGTATATATATATATATATATATATATATATATGTATATATATGTTGATGTGTGTGTGTGTGTGTGTGTGTGTGTGTGTGTGTTTATATATACACATATGAGTGTATAAATGTGTATATGTTTGTGTTTGTGTGTGTGTGTATATATTCATATTTGTATATATGTGTATGTCTGTATATATGTGAAACAATTTGTCCCCGCCACCCTCTTTGTTAGTAATTACATTAATTCTATGAACATTATGGATTTTGGAAACATTATCTGCCAAAAGTTCAACCACCAATTCATAGTCATGTTCAGTAGCTTGTACACATTGGTAAGCTTAAAACAGTGAGCTCTAGGATCCGAGACCAATGAAATTGCTGTGTGTGTGTGTGTGTGTGTGTGTGTGTGTGTGTGTGTGTATTTGTGTATGTATATAAATATAATTATATATATATTTGTATACATGTAAGCATATGTTTGTATATATGTAATTATATATGTGTTTACACATGTGTATATATACATATATATACATGCATATATACATGTATATAGGTGTTTACATGTGTATATATACATATAAATATATATGTATATATGTAAGTTTGTGTGTACATATGTGTATGTGTAATATGCATAATACGGATTTGGGATTTTCACAATCACATTTGTAGCATGTTGTATCTTACTACAGAGGTCATGTGATATACCAGTGATATACCATGATTCTCAATATTAAAACTGTTTTCTTCAAGACTTCACTTCCATGACTTAGAATCATTTTATGAATCTCAAATGTATCTTACTATTATATTGATAAATCATGTCTTATTTTCATATCTACTATTTCGTATTTATGTGAGTATTCTGGTTATATATATTTTATGGGGTTTGAAGAAATGATAAATTAAAGAAATTCTTTGAATATTGGTACTGCCTTACTGTTGCAGTCCCAACATGCTAAAGAATGGTGAAGTTTTTCAGCTATCATTTATCATGACAAATTACGGCTTTCTTCAAAACGTATACAAGTGTGTATGTTTGTGGAAGAATGTCAAAATTTATGATTCTAACTGCTTTAGAATCAGTAACTATTCTTACTACTGTTTAAGAAATGGGCTAAAAATAGCAACAGAATTTTCTGACTTTCAGTGTCATGCACAATTCTGGGATTATATTGGCCAAAAGAATCAGATCTACTTCTTTAATATTTGAAATTCTTTAATATCATGAAAAGAATTGACAGTTTCCAGAGGCTGTTGAATGGTTTCTTCTTGTTAGTTTTAGAGGTCTTTAATGATTCGATGTTGCAAGCAATAACAATCATTATTTTAGCTTTTACTTGTTTCAATCATTGGACTGCAGCCATGCAGCAGCATTGCCTTCAATGGTTTAGTCAAACAAACTAACACCAGTTCTTATATTAACTTCTAACATTGATTCTATCAGTCTGTTTTGCTGAGCCAGTAAGTTATAGGAACATAAGCAAGCCAACACAAGTTGTCATGCAGTGGATGGATCACTCATATATACTCATACTGGACTTCCATACAGTTTCTCTATTCACTTACATGGCAGTGGTCAGCCTGAGGATCTAACAGCAAGCACTTTCCCAGGATATTGCATGATGGGACTGACTGAACTTGAAACCTTGCCTATGATAATTTCTGACTATTAACGACAATCTGTGAGTCAAGTTAAATGTATTTTAAACAATGAGTGGACCTTAGATACACTACCTGTCATAATAGTGTTTGATATTTTGACTGTTGATGCCAATGTTAGGTTGTCATTGCTTTTTGAATTGCAACAGGACATTTCTAAATTTACAATTCCATAGGTTCAGGCATGGTTGTGTAGTTAGGAAGTTCACTTGCCAATGCTGTGGTTTTGCATTTAATCTCACTGTGTAGAACCTTAGGCAAGAGTCTTTAACTATAACCCCAGGCCAACAAAACCCTTGTGAGTAGAATTGAAAGAGGATTATCATGAAGATAAGGCTTTGGATATTAGTAATTGCCAAAAGTTTGAGTAAATAGCAGGACAATTGGCTAAGATGCATATTTTAGTATGCATCTTTCTATCTATAAAAATATTATTCTTCCATATAATTCAGGTTTATTAGTCCATCAGATTAGTGAAGAAGACTAAGATTTCCTATAAAAATATAGCTGTATTGATGAGAAAGAAGCGATGACACACGTTATTGATGTTGACAGCCATATGTATGTGGTTGGTGTTGTCCTTTTATCATCTTTTGTAATGGTAGCTATCAGAATGCTCTTTTCCCAAAATATTATTGGTGATAAAATCTTTATTTCTGGCCTCATACAGTGCTTTGTTGTAAGTGATAATTACAAACTGTCTTGGTATATCTCATTTCATTTTCTATGGAAACATTTAAACAGCTTTTCTGCTAACAGCTATTTGGTCAGTGATATGGAATTTATCTGCTATAATCTCAAGTTTCTGTCAATCCATTACATTAAGGTCAACGCTAATCTCACATGGTCAAGCAAATAGGAAAGAAAGATGGGATGGAAGAAAAGAAACTGTTTATGCTTCCACAAAGTAGCCATTATGGAGTTCATTAAATAAGAGAGCTTTGATTTCTGATTTTCATTATATTAAACAAACCTACTGCTTCTTCAGTAGTTGAGGAAAAATACAGGATGGCCACAGCTGGAATGACTTAGATCATAGGTCTTACTCAATCAGGGCTGACCTTTGCCTAATCAACAACAACAACAAACCATGGAGTAAGAGAAGACTCTTCTTCAGGAACAGATTTATTTTGAAGTAATATTAAAGTGAGCAATCAACATCCTGTGCTTCTATCACATTATCTTGTAGGTGGCCAAATGGTAAAGTTTGGTCTTATCTCTCATTTTTTTTCTTCTCTTTTCTCATTTTTGTTCCCATGAACTAATGCTGTAGATATATTGGAATGAAGATAATGAAGTGGGCTTCTAGATTTGATGGTAAATTGTCGCCTGCTGGCAGGTGTTCTTACCATGTTTAAGTCAATAAAATTAAACCAAAACTGACAATAGAGTATTTGTTGTGATTTAGATCCTAGTAAGTGTTGGTCAAATATGTTCAAGCCATAAATATTACAGCTTATTGTGCACAATACGCTCTTTTTTTTTTAAAGACAACAGTGTGAGAATTTAAAGTATCATTTCAAAGTGGAAAACGAATGTGACAGATCTGGTCTCCAACAACCTGACACAAGTCAAGTAAAAATATAAACATTTAAGTGCAGCTTTAAATTGAATGAAGAATATAATCACAGAGATTATAATCACCATCTTGCTTTTTTGAGATGCCAAGTTTGAGTCACAGTTTGATTATCTTTTCCAGACTGGAAAACTTCATAGTTGACATCGGCAGGGAGTGTAGACTTGAGAAATGCAGCAGAGCCATTTCTGAAAGGAGTGGGTTGAATAAATAAACTAATCTTAACATTGAAATCAGCCACTCATTAAAAGAACTGAGTACAAATCGACCAAATAAATATCTGGAGGATCACTGAAGTGAAGTGGTTCAACTAGAATGAAAGAAATTATCCAAAAGGAACCAGGATGATTGTAAAGTGTACTCGTAATGAAGTGTAAGATGGAAATTGTTCAGATTGTAGCAGTTCTGACAGAATTTGAACTCAGAACAGATTAAATGCTGCTAAGCATTTAACCCAGCATACTAACGACTCTACCAACTTGCCACCTTAATAATAATAATAATATGGATTAAAAATAATGAATAAATTTCATTGATTGCAAACTTAGTTTGTGAATATATTTTCATCTGTGGATAAATATTAAGTCTTGCATTCAAACAAGATCAAAGAAAGAAACCAAATTGAAATAAATGATATGAAATTGTGTTTTTGTTTCCAAATTGAATAGTGTCCTAATTTTATTAGTGTGATATTTAAATCGGCAATCATTTAATCTAAATCTTCTAATGAAACCGATGAAACATATCAAACAATTCATTTTTAGCTGACATACAAAAATTTTCTTATCTAAGTTGTTAATTCTATTGATTATTGTATATCATCTTGGTTTCCTGTGCAAGATAACATTTCGTATTTCTCATTTTCGAAACAATCTTTTAGAATCGCTGTGTATTTAGTATCGACATGTTCTAGCCACCAGATTATCACCATGATAGAATATCTTGTTTTACTTTGTTCCATGTTCAACTGGCATTGCTATCTCATTTGAAAATGTTGACATCTGTGCATTAGAATTTTCTGATTAATCATTTGATACAACAACAAAGCCAACTAGATATGGATTTGAACCAGTAAAAGATATCCCAGTTGAATCAGCGCTGCCATTGATATCATTACGATTTTCTTCATTAATACTTCCATATTTATGTTCTTTACAAGATTACATTATTTTTTCACTCAGGCAGAACAGGTTATAGGCAAGTGAATATTTTTACTGAGCAATGTTCATTTTTATGTTCAAGTAATCCTTTGATGTCAATGTCATCATAGAGAAAGAGGATTGATACCTACTTTCCATTGACAAAAATCAAATAAAGATCATGGCTTAGGATACTTTAAAACATTAGATAATGTTTAAAATGAGTCCATAATGTGTGTAACTCGAAACCGGCGCTCTAACAACTTATTCACACACTTGCATTATTGCCGTGTTATTTAATTCATCTGATATGTTACGTTGAAATAATGAGACTATAACTGTCAGAAGACTTCCACAGAACCTCTGTATCAGTTCATATCATAAAATACATTATAAAACTGAAGCCAGCTTAATTTCAATACATTTACAAATGTTTGACAAACCAAATATTTAATAGAACAAATATGAATAACTTGAAATACAGTAATAGCAACAGAACAGATATTTTCACTTTAAACCCTTTTACTAGTTCTGGCCAATGGGCTGTGGCTATGCAAGGGCACCACTATAATTCTATGCAAACAAATGATATCAACATCATATTTATTCCTTTATTACCTTCTTTGAAACACATGAAATATATCGCATTGCAATAATTATATTCTTTGCATTTGGTTCCTAATTGGTTCTAAGTCTTTTTTTTTTATGTCAGTTTTGTTATTGTTGTCATTGTTGCTGTTAGGGCCATGAAATACTCCTACCTAATACTTGCTTTTAGAGACTCAAATTAATGAATTTGAACATGTGAATTTATGGACCTATACAACCCATGCTACCATAATAAAGATGGAATTTCTGTTATGAAATAACAAATATTTCAATTTTAGTGAATGTAATGAAAATTAGTATAGAACATGGTAATTATATGGAAATTTTTCTTTTTCAATATTACTAAATTAAAAGGTATAAATTCAAAAAACAACAACATTATCAGTAATTATATTATTGCAGCAGACAAAATAATTGTAGCAATAAAATAAAGTTGAAAAGATATATTTAATATAATATGGTCAATTACTTTAATGCAGTTGTCTCTTATATTAATTTTATTAATTTTTATTTATATTTTTAGTTGATTTATGTGCAAATGCACTTATTCAATGAGGCTGAATATTTCAAGAAGTTTTATATATTTTTTTTTTCACATCAGTTTCTTTATATTAAATAAGGATAGTCACCAAAATTGGTCGGCTAATAATGGTCTGAGTTTGCAAGAAGCATGCAATAATCGTAATTACTTCATCTCATGGCACAACAATATACATCACTTTAGATGGGTTTCTTTTCTTTCCTAATTCATTTATGCATTTCATTTATGAATTATTTGAATCTCTAATACATTCAGCTGCTTATAGATGCTATGTCTCATTTACTCTCATTTAAGATCTTATAAACACAATACATTCTATTGTCACTTCTATATGGCAGTGTGGTAAGAAGCTTGCTTCCCAGTCACATGGTTCCAGGCTCAGTCCTGCTGTGCGACACCTTGGGCAAGTGTCTTCTACTATACCTCGGGCTGACCAAAGCCTTGTGAGTGGATTTGGTAGACGGAAACTGAAAGAAGCCCATCATATATATATGTGTGTGTGTGTATGCTTGTGTGTCTGTGTTTGTATATATATATATATATATATATATATAACTGTGTGTGTGTTTGATATTATCTTGGTAGTAACCTCATAATGTGCATTTTAAAGCACTTATACAGTTATCAGCTACCATATGCCATCATACAGCAGGATTATTCCTTTTATTGGATATATATGTGGAATGCTGTTAGTGTATGCAGAATTTATATAAACATTTATAAAACAAGATCTTGCTTTATAAATATATATACAAGAAAGAGAGAGAAAGAGAGAGATGGAGACTGAAGTATGAAGAAAAGTTTGTTCATAATAACAGTTTCTGACCAGATCACAAAGCACTCCAGTATGATAGGCAACTATCCAATACCATTAACATTGGTATTATTCATGTCGACATGGATCATATTCATGTCAATGAATGAAGCGTGTTCTTTAGAAAAGTTTTTGTATTAGATTTGAGGCATTTATGTATGTCGTTGTTGACATTCTGTGTGAATAGGCAACTTACTATGCTTCATGTTTTATGTAACTGTGCAGCTCAGTAATGCCACAACAAACATTGGCATCAACACTTTTAAGGATTTACCTTCTGGATACTGCAGATGGAACAATTTGTTTTTTACTATGTCTTCTCATCTTTGGAATAGAACATGGCTGCACGATCTCTTGCCTCATGAATGCCGAATGAGTTTGTAGCCTTTAACCATAACAGATTACAATTGCTTTGAATACTGTTTTCTATGATCTGCTTACAAGGTCTTTCAGCATTAAAGTACTGCAGGCATTATTTAGCATTCAGGAAAAGCCTTTGTATAATATTGGATCACAGAGTGCTTCTTAAAGCCAATCTATCAAGCCATAACACATCATTCCTATCCAATGTATGAAGTTATTATCAACATTACCTTAACTTAAATTCTGCTGTTGCAGTCTAAAGTATATCTGAGAGAAGTTCTATTTGACATATGTAATTACAAAATCAGATGCTGTCAGCTGTGTTGCACACCTCAATATTCTCAAAAACTTAACCTATGGACGTTCTTTGTGTGGATTAGAAATGAATTTATGAGGTTTATGATTGAATTGAAGCAGCAAACTATGTGGTCCATACAATTGCTGCAGTTATTCTTTCAATATCTGAATTGGATTCAGCAGTTGGTATCCTTCTTGATAAAAATGGACTTGAGTGTTTGTTCTTTAAAAATAATTCTGATATAGATGGCTCCGAAGCATTGGTTGTCCATGAGATATCTCTTTTGGCATTAACTATATTAATGAGTTCTTAGCAATAACACTGTTTAAATTATTCTTAGCAAAAGCATTTTTGCATTTGTGTAGTCAAATTCTATAGTTTTGCTGGTGCCAATTTGCATATGGTTTATTCATTTAAGAATATTTTGGCAAATATTACTCACAGGAATTGACCAATCTTTAAAAGAACTCCAGTTTTCTGAATCAAATGTGGAAATATCTTGCTTTGAAAAAAAAATACCAAAAATGATACCTTATTACCATTAAACAAACTTTTCTTTGTCTTAACAACCAAATCTTTGTCTATCAGTTGATTCCTAGTAATCGTGGTCTTCAAGTTCAATCCTTCCTCAGTGGGTACACCCAAACTTTTATCAACTTGAGAGTTTATTTTAGTTGTTTTATATATCACCCTCTTACATGTTTTGTATTGTCTGTGAAAAATGGCACCTGCTGCTTTTATGCCACAAGGCTTTCATGTCTCATTCACTAAACTAATGGGTTTATAGTGATGATAACTTTAAAATCATCATCTGTCTGAGTTTGGTGTCATGCATTTAAGAGGGAGAATATTATGAAGATACACCATCCCGGTTAATGAGTGAAAAGAAAAAAAATGAAAAAAACGTTTTAATTAAGAAGTATTTCTTATAGGGTCGTTTGACTTGCTAGAAATAGCAGATAAGTTAATCTAAAAAATGCTACATCTTAAAATAGTAACATATTGGATGATATTGTCTTGAATGCATTATCCTATACGTAGGGGAAGAAAGAAGGTTGTCACAGTTTGAGCAGCTTTGACAAAGCTCTGCTTAATCAAAACTTACCAAGGGCTAAACGACAGCAACAACAATAACTTGAAATTTCCCAAAGTCGGGATCAACTATGGTCCATCTGTTGCTGACATGATATGTAGAAACCCTTTCTTGAGATCAACACCTTTTTTGTTTTCAGTCACGGTTTTTTTCTGTCTGTATAAAAATATTTGTGAAACATTGAAACTTGGTATAATTCTGTATCTGAAAGTTTTTACTCAGAGATGCTCATCAGAAAACCATCATGTGAGAAATGACCCCTATAAGTCTTTCTAAAAGCATGGTTAAGCCTATCACAATGTGTTCCCTATATACCAGGAATAGCTAAAACAAAATCTCTACTGCATTCCCATTAAAATAATAATGAACAACATATAAAAAAGGGGAAGATGAAATACTAAAAATAGACAACCAACCATGTTGCAGCTTTGGAGTCATGTGTGTTTCTGAGTCATTGTCAATGGTGTCCCTCATAGCTGTTGTTTACTTTTTGTTTCCAATCAGAAAAGGAAATGGATTTTTTTTTGTGATAAAATGAGTGCGTGATGAACATCTGGTAAAAGAGCAAAGCTTAGACCCTTTATAGTTGAGGAAATTATTGATGATATTTATTCTTCAGATGATGAGGTTATCCTTACACTGACAATATGAGTGATTTGGACAATCAAACGGGGGCGGGGGGGGAATGATGAGGAAAGTAGTGAGTCAAGTAAGCAAATATGGTGGTTGAGGGAAAGGCCTATTATTGTTATCTCTTTTTTTGTGATTTCATCTGTTAGTTTACCTGCAAGTGTTACTCTAACAATTCTTTATTTTCTTGTTGAGGGTCACAAGTGGAAGGTAAAGTTAGACACGGGGACCCAGGTCTGAGAGGATTAAGGCCCTAAAGGTGTACCATGGTGCCACCTACTAGAACAGAACAGGATATGTGGTTCATTCATTATAGCATGTTTGTGATGTAATTAGAAGTTGTTGTTAATTGGTGATTATGTCTAACAAGTAATTATCAAATCAGGATTGAATTAATATGTACTCCATACTAATAGAGAGTTAATTGGTTGGAGAGGATACGTAAAGTCAATATGTTTGATATTGATTGAAGTTGATTCTGTTATCTGCAGAGATAAAATGGCAAAGTCATATTTGGCAACTTTTGGGCTCAAAACAGTAAATCCCAAAACAATTCCTCACTCTGTTATAGTGACACGAATCAATGAAAGAACTTCTGTGCAGTTCCTCTGCCTACTAGAAATAGCAACTAGATACCTTGCTTGACTTAAAATAAGAAGGAAACTTCTTGTGATTTGCCATCTGGGGCAAACAACAACAACTATAGCAGCAATAACAGACATCTACTTTTGTGTGGTTTACTTAAGCTGTACTTCTTGGGATATTATGTTATTATCACTGACATCCTCATCTTTGCATGTGTCAGACAGAATTCTTTGTAGTAGATTTGCTATGGCTGGATGCTCTTTCTGTCACTAACCCTCATTTGTTTCAAAGCAAAGTATTATTCTACCATAAATTGCCATGCTTCCATTGAAGATTAGAAATGGATGACACTGATTTTAAACTATCACATGATATCAAGACAAGGAAACACACACACACTTGCATTCATGTATGTATGTATATATCTATCTATCACCTTGGTTCAAGGTGCTGTGCAATGGGACTGAACCCAAAATCACATGATTGGGAAGCAAGCTTCTTAATCACAAAGCCTTACTTCACCTAAACGAATTTTTCAAATCCCTGAAGAAATTTCCATCAATTATATTTTAGTGTGCTTCTCCTCCACAGAGAATCTCAACCACTAACTAAAATAATCTCATGTGAAGAATGTAATGTTATCATTAAATTTAATATTGAATATTTAACTTGACTCAAATCTTGGTCAATATTGAATTGACAGAACAATGAAAATCACACTGCAAAGAGAATTGGAACCAGCACTTTGTCAATTCTGGCAATTAGACTGAACCTCTCAGAGTTTATGCATCTGTCTATTCTTATTCCATTAGTTGCTGTCCAGGAATCATGATTCATAAATACTTATTAGATCCTACATTCTGCTTCCAATATCATCCCTTTTAGTTTGTATGACCATGTCCAGCCTTGTTTACCAGTGAAATTGCTTCTATTTGACTCTTAATTAATGTCTGTTGATCTTATCAGAGATGAGGTTCATTGCAAAGTGACAGCCACTTTGTGATCCAATTTCTTGATCATTTCACTTCTTATTAGCGAATAGTCTTAATTTACATATTAATTGCTAGCAAGGACACTGTATTTCATTTTGCAACCACAATATGCTATCAAGTGTATTAAAGGCTTACAAGTCAGTAGTGAGCCTTACATTTGTATAAGCAGTGCAATGTTCCCATTTTTAAGTTTATCACTACAGATTCTGTCTAGAATTCAGAGCCTGCACTGTTAGCAGAAAATGCTAGAGATGACAGCAAAATCTCACAAATAACAATTATATAACATTTCTTAATTGTTTGACTAGAAAAGCAAACTGACAAGGCATCAGTTGCTCTCCAACAGGTTTGTGGTTGAGCCAGTGGCAGTGGAGAACTCCAGTGTTCTTGGCTCCCACACCCTAACCCTGATCACTACTATGGGGTGGAGATAGGTGTCTGTAAGTGCAAGCCATGTGAGTCAGAGTGGTTGTTTCAGTGCATCTTCCTCACCATCATCATGGGCAATGCCTTTTCAATTTTGTCTGCTGGGACCATGAGACAGTCTGACTTACAGGGAATTGTACATTTCACTTCTTAATGTAAAGTTCCTTTGCTTTTGTTGCATTTTACACTCCGTCACATTTAGAAATTTTGGAATTAGGTTTTGAGTAATTAATAATTATTTCAATTTTCTCTTTAAAATTAAAATCATACAGTCTTATGGAACTTATGGAAAAACAACATATGCTGGGCAAAAACAAAAACTTAGAAGCATATTATTTATCATTCAAATGGCACTGGTTTACTGTTAGGATTTCCTGTAGTTTTCCCCTTGTTTGGCAGTAAAAGTAATTATCTAGTGTTGAATGGAAAGTTCAAAATATTGCTGTTTTTGTTGTCAACCTATAGCCTGATGTTTTTAATTTCATCAGAATAATTAAAGATAATGGTTTCATATTTTGGGACAAGGTCAGTAATTTGGTGGGAATAGGTAAGTCAAGTTATCCATCCCTGTGTTCAACTGGTATTTGTATTATTAACCCCAAAATGATGAAAGGCAAAAATCAACCTTTGAACTCAGAATGTAAATACAGACAAAATGCCTCTGAGCATTTCGTCCTATCTACTAACAATTCTGCCTGCTCACCACCTTACAATAATATTAATAATAATAATAATAATGATAATCCTATCTACTATGGGCACAAAGCCTGGAATTTTGGGGAAGGAGCTATCGATTATATCAGCCCCAGTGTATAACTGGTACTTATTTCATTAACCCCAAAAGGATGAAAGGCAAAGTCAACTATGGTGGAATTTGAACTAAGAACATAAAGATGGATGAAATGTTGCTAAGCATTTTGTGCTACCGATTCTGCCAGCTTGCCAACTCAATAATAATAATAAGAAGAAGAAGAATTATAACAACAACAACTAAAAGTAAACAGTTCCTATAGGATTTAGGTTGGTGAATTTGGAACAGAATTGGTTTTGAGCCTTGAGCACTGACTCTACCAAAATGAGTGATTAGTCAAATATAATCTTCTTTCAAAAGAAAAGAAAAAAAAAACCCATTAAATGTTTGTTGAAGGTGGTGGAATTATGTTTAAGACAGGATATTGTGAAAGATGGAATTAAATCAAAGTTTAGATTTTCTGGTCCAACCCATGCCAGCATGGAAAGCAGACGTCAAATGATGATGTATAAAACAGTTTTATAGGGAAACAAAATGAAATATAAGTGTAATCAATGATAATAATGTCTCCCAAGCTGGATGTGTTTAGCAAGAGTTAAATGTTTTTTTACCCATCTGCATGGTAGAATGATTCTGCTGCAACAACAGATGTTTGTATTCCCACCCCCCCCACTTCCCCAGTTCCAATGAAGTTTCCCAGTGAGAAACATTTAAAATCTTAGAAATAAAATGTTTGATCTAAGTGTAATTTCCATTGTTTTTTTTTTGCTTTTTAAACTAAAGAGAAAGATAAACATAAGTAAACAGGAATTGAAATAGAATTCAAAGCAAAAGGAACATTTGAAGTTTTAAAACAAAGTGTATTTATGTTGCATAATTCTTTTCAAACAAGTAGCAGATAAGGAAACATTTTTCTGTAGCAATAAATATGTCAGTCGACAGAACATAGTGATAAATATAGTTTAACATTCTTTGGATTAATAATAATCTTTTATTTTTGATAGGATTAGTAGTACTATTTTGTTTTGATTCCTATATCTCCAAGGTATATATATATATATATATATATATATATATATATTGAAAATGAATTAAAAAAACACCTGTTGCACAACCATATTTTTTTTCAATATAAGTAGGAAAAAAGCCTACATAATTTTAATCATATTAACCTCAGTCATTTTTGTAGGTTTCTGTACATCTATGAATTTTTTAAAACCACAATCTTCTTGAAGTTGTTTTGGCAAGCTTTTGTTTTATTCAAATCTAAAATATTTTTTTGCCTAACTTTTTTCATATCCGATGCTGCTATTGTTCTTTGTAAGGAAATCATTGAGAAGGTTTATATGGAACAAATTCTAAGAAAGCATTGGTGTATATAACTTGGTATACTTTCCAAGCATAGATATAACTGATATAATTTCAATTTTGTTGTTCCAGTATCTTTGTGAAATTCTCAAAATCTTATAAATTGATTTGAAAATAAGCCCATACATAGAACCACAAGTAAAACTGTATTTTATTGTTGGCTTTTGTACATATGCCAAAACTTGTGTCTTATCTATGCCGATACGATCAAGAAGAGAGTGTAGCAATATTATTGGCACCACATTATCTCTATAGTGTAAGTAGAGTTAAGTGTCTTGTATAAATTCCACACAATACTTGTTTGGGGATGCACACTTAAAGGCCTCAGGCAACATTCGTAATTTACAAACTTTTGCTTGAATTTATTCATAACACAGAACGATCATTTTTTTTCCCCCTCCACCATAATTGTTAACCTGTGCAGAGGGGCAGGTTTTTCTGAACCCCTTCTGCTGCTATAGATTTGATCCGTTTTAAGCTTCTCTTTCTCCCTCACCCACTTAACCACTTTGCTCTCTACAACTGAAGGATGATAGTATACAGGAAATATTTCTACCACAGCGAATTCCTTATCTGAAATATGCAGCCTTTAATTCACCCGCTCACTTAAGACATTTAGTACTGATATCCAGCAAAATAATGAGACATCTCTTCCATTTTCTCACAGCATCAAAGAAAATTACTGTAAATGTCTTCAACCAAAAATCAGTTTCTTCAATGTTTCTCTTTGATGTCCTATTTTAATACCAGAAGATAATCCAGATTAGAAGTATAATTCTACAAATAAGTTACTAACATCTACAATTACCAAAATATAATCCCATAAATATGGAACTTTTTTTTTTCAAGTACTTTTTAGATATCTTTGTACTTAACACAGTTTTCCAAACTCTTTAAGAGTGGATTGGAATAATAAATGAATCTCAACTTGGCAATTTATTCCATGTCATAGATTTGTATAACAGCAAGGATTAGTTTTACATGAAACATTAAAGAAATCTGATAATTTCACTTGACTGATATTGAAGTTACAATTAAGGGCGATGAGACGGATTCATTCTATGTAGAATAGTGTAAGAACAAGTTTTTCTGATCGTTTTCAGTTTTGATACTCTGTCATTTGCTTCAGTCTGCATTCCGTTTCCTTCACAACTGAACATTGTATGTCTATTGGATCTTACTCAACTCGTTTCTCTTCTGTTATTTTTTTTTCTTGCATCTTCAAACCATTTTTTTTTTTATTTACTACAACATCACAATGTTGACACATGCCTTTTTAGGTCAGTTATTTGCTTGGAGAGAGATTCCATTTCCCTCCAACAGAGGGAGTTTCCTCAAGTTTCTCTTAACACTTCTAATTGTTTTTTCATTGATATCAAATGATTTTTTTTTTTACTTCCATTACTGAATATATCATTAAGAAAGAGAGAAGTCTAAAGCTTTGTTCTCAAAGTTACTGGAAGTATTATGTCATTTAAGTTCTAAAGTAGACGTTCAACAAATTCTTTAGCATGATTCAGTCTGGTGGCATGCAGAATCACTGTTTGAGAATCAGTCATGAATTCCTTTGTATTTGGAGGAATGCTAGAAGATTAAGGATTAAAACTTGCAGAGTGGACTAGAAATTCTTCAATAAGTTTATCACAGACCTTGGTTCTACACTATACAAGTGCCATACATGACCTGACTAGTTCTCTCTAGTTATTTGCCCATCATTTTTAATGCCTGCTATACTACAGATCAATGATAGAACCATTTCAAAAGCATTTTCTAGGACAACAAATACAGGAGAGGATATTTGTTTACATCAGATGGTTTCTTTTTTCACTAGAAATATTCATGTAAATGTACATATGTGCAAAAACCAATCAATAAATACTTCTGAAAAACAGATGTAAACTCCAAATGAAATCTATATTTATTTTCCCTGATTCAACCAGTCATAGATTTAGTTAAACATATTGGGGTTTTTTGATAAAGAAAACTCGCTGTTGCTGAAATAAAGCAAATAGAAGACAAAGGTGTTGTTCTGAATTATATCTATTCTCTAACAAAGAAACAAAACCCGGTTCAGATAAAATAGAGTTTTGGCTCCAGTATTTTATTTCCCTTTCTCATCTGTTTTACTTTACAGCACAAGTTTATCATTTTCTGGATTATTTAATTTGTAAAATGATGGAATGCATTTTGAAATAAGCATATTTTCTTCCTGATTGGATATTTGCATTATTTTGTGAATTGTTACAAACTTTCAAAGAATATCTATTTAAAGAACTATAGCTTCTTCAATTCTAGAACAGAGAAGTCTTTGTCACTCTATCCATTATTTTCTTCTCTGAATAAATATGACTATACAATCCTTCCTCTATGTCTGACAGACAGATTCTATTCTAGGCCGTACAGTAGTTATAGATTTATTGCCAACAAATATGTTTTCTTTTTATGCATGCTGTTGTTATTATACTGATGCGTGAACTATTCGATTAGTTTTCCAAACTGCATCAATGTTTCCATGTGTTTGAGTATAAATCTTATAGCAAAGTTTTGTAGCTAAACTGAAAGAGTGCAAAACCTAGTCACAAGAATACAAAATATCATTATCTATTCTAATACATCTTTTTCAAAGAATTCTCAGTATTATCGTATAATAACTATACATTCTGCTTCAGATACTAATCATAAAGGACAGGCTGAAGTATTTATCTGTTTCAATACACCATTCCAGTTTAGCCTTCACTGTTTCTCTGCCAATATTTGGTGTTGAAAAACATCATCAAATATAGTTAAGCATTTCCGCTTTCAGTTGGTTTATCATTAAGTTATTATTTTGTGTCTCCTAGTAAAATGTTGGGATGTTAGCCTTGGAGTAATACATTTAAATCCTTTTAATGGATAAATGGATCCAAATCCTAAACAGGATGAAATAACGAACAATAAATAAATATTGAGTTTATTCAAGATATCAAGGTTTTATTCTAATCATTAATAACATTCATGGTTCATCTTTGGTTCCATAGTTTTTCTACAAGAATTTATAGGGATATACATCTGATTTCTTTAGCTTATATTAGTGAGTGACATTTTGTATTTCATACTTAAATAAAGTTATTGGCTGTTGGTAATCTTTCTCTCCCCCTCTTTCTTGTCATCTTTCTCCCTCTATTTTTCAGTTGTGTATCTTTTTCTGGATAAGGTTAGCTAGTATATATATGTGTGTGTGTGTGTGTCATGGTATTACTTGTTTTCATAGAAAGTAAATAATATTAACCCAGCCTGTGACCAAGATGTGATTATTACTTCACTCAGTTTTGAGAGAAGCAGTGAAACTAAGAGAAACATTTCTTGACAACACACACACACACTGATGCAGGTATGGTGTGTGCTTAAGAAGTTTTCATTCCACTCATGTGCTTTCAGGTTCAATTGCACTGCATGGCACTTTAGGCAAATATCTTCTACCATAAGCCCTGAATTGACCAAAGCCTTGTTAATGTATTTGGTGAAGAAAAACTGAAAGAAGCCCACTCTGTGTGTGTGTGTGTGTGTGTGTGTGCACATGAGAGAGAGAGAGAGAGAGAGAGAGAGAGAGAGAGAGAAAGTATGTGTGTGTGTGTGTGTGTGTCCATATTTATGTTAAGGATTATGCCAATCTAAAAGCCAGTACTGTGTCTATATTGTGTCCCTTCAAGTTCCATGACTTAGTGGTTCAATAAGTAGATCTCAATAAAATAAGTAGCTGAGTTCAATTAGTCTTGGGGCAGGGTTCCATCTAACCATGGCAGCAGTTCACAGACTGATGATAGTAATAGAAGAAGAAATACAGGCCTATAACGATACTCATGTTATTTTACTTCTTTTACTATTTTATAATTTGTGAAATGTATCTATAACTTGTATACACAGGACATACAGACATACATGTGTATAATTTGTTTGTTGTATATATGATTGCTTGTCTATGTCACTAAGTAAGTATTTCTCTTTCATCCCTACTATATCTCAAGAGAAACATACAGTTCATGACTTCCAACTTAAATACCATTCTTGGAACTTATTTCAATCTGACTGCTTAGCAAAAGAAGAAACTTGTTTCTTCTCACTATAATTTTGTCAAATGTCTGTCAACAACTCATTGATTTATTATAGCCAAGAAATGCTGACATTTTCTCTTTGCTGTTCAAATTAAATTAATGATACTCTCTTATCAGAGAGATTTTTGTAACTTTTTCATTGAAAAATATACCAGTTCTTTTCTTAATGTCATTTTTTTTTTCATAATATTCTTCAACTACTTGTGAGTTAAACCATCAATTTCGAACTATTTGTAAGAAAAGGCAAGGAAATTGTTCCTGTTTCAATATAACTTTTATCAATCACCAATTATTGGTTTACTAATGCTTAAGTGAACAGTTCTCAATAATATTAAGTATTACATCATCTAAGTTGTAAAACTAACAGTCACAAGGCTTATCAAGTTAAGAGGATGAGCTATTGACCACGTGGTTAAAAGTTCAAGTCTTGCAATGTATTGTAATTCTGTTTACCTCAGTTTGCTTGACTGACATATGACTCCAACCCTATTTAATGATAAGGTTTGAGTAGTAGCCTAACAATGGTTCACAGCACTGATGAACAAAGACTCTATTGGCACCCTTCCACACCTCAGGAGGTATCGCTCCATCTTGTTTCCCTTTTGCTACATCTTTGGGTGTGAGAAGCTTATTTTGTTATGAGGACTTTTGCTTCCATAAATATTTACCATACATCTTTATATTTTTATGCTCTCAAGTTTTTCTCTTTTAATTGACCCACAAAAACAATCATTCTCCTTATTGTCCGCCTATCAATGGCCATTATACTCTGAAATATATGTTCCTATTGTATTCGATTACATTTCTATACATTCTGGATTCAAATCTAGCCCTGATCATCTTTCACTTCACTCCTGCTTTCAATAAGATATATATTTAGACAAAGTAATATGATGTATGTATTTATGTGTGTCTGTGTATGTATAATCATGCATTTTCCCATCTTTTCAAATACACATATGGCCTTTTATGATAACTTATCAGTTTGTGTATAGTGCCAGAGATACAGAAAGTAACAGCACAAGAAATAAAATGGCTTAAAATGTTGTTATGAATAGAAATATGCATTGAATTCTGATATTGCACAATAGAACAACCAAAGACAACAAGAGAGGGAGAGAAAGAGGCAGCGATCTTTAACATCAATTACAACATGAGAGTTGCTTCATAATCATATTGTGTTTGCATTGTTCTGCTTTTGTGATCAGCAGAAATTGAAGTTAATATTTGAAATATTGCTAGTTTTTGTAATTAATTGAAAAATTTGATTTAAATTTCCCATGAGTGAGGTGACCAGTTTCGCTATTTTGATATGAGGGATGTTTCATCATAAATGGAAAGTAGGCTCTCTAGCTTGAAAGGTCACTAAACTTGGGAGTTCATTGTTACCAGTATCACTCTTCTCCATCCTCAAAGTCCCTTGTTTCATTTCTATACATTCTCAAATGCTTTCCCATACATATAGACTGAAAACTTATGTTTAGGTGCACTGTGTGTGAGTCTCTCTCTCTCTCTCTCTCATATACACATTTTCTCAAAGATGCTAAAATATAGATTGTATTTTAATGGTCATCCCCTTATGTGGTCCCAATCAACTAATTAGCACTCAGTAGATCAAAGGAACCTATGATACATTTTTAAAACTGAAACTATATTTCAAATATAATTTATTGGAAATTTATGTATGGTACTCTAGCAACTATATTTCCATCACTTATCTACTATAAAAGAGACGTTTTTGATACATTTTTCTCTACTGAAATGGTTGAAATGTTTCTTTTTGTTGTTTTTTTTCACATGCTCGGTGATATTTTTTTTTTATGTATAACTCTTTCCATTCAATATGTAACTTAAAAATTCTGTCTATTGTTTGTATTTATCTGAAAACTAAAGTAAATTTTTGACTATTATAAACCGCGATGGTAACCAGTGAGCTGACAGGAACAGTTAGCAGAAAGGGGAAAAATCTTTCAATTGGCACTGCTATAATGGTAGTTTCTGGTAATAATAAGCTTTCATTTGTGTACTATTCTATGTCTTAGAAAAGCCTCAATTAAAGATTAGCACGTAAGTAAGCTATTAATCTGTTATTCAGCTCTATTTTTCCTCATTTGAGCTGATTCTAACCTAACGGCTTTCCATCAGGTGCTAATGGCTTCTCAGGTCATTACTAAAGGTGCCTACAGTGCATGCATGTGTGTGTGTGTGTAGCTGTGTGTGTTTGTGTTTGTTTTAGAAACTATCACATCAGTGAGAATGTATCTGATAAGTGCCAGAGAAATGACCTAAACCTGCCAATAACTGCTAATGATGGCATTTGGCTGGCATTAGAGATAACTAACAAATAGAGAAAGAGCACAGCGAGGATTGAATGAGTCGATGATAGAAATATGAGTTTAAAAGCCACACTCTAAGTTTTAACAAGAAAAACAAATAGTGTTTGTGGTGTTTATAGTGTTGGAATTGGCACTGGTTGATAGAATAAGCAAGGTGGGGATGGAGGCAAGTGGAATGCTGGTTGTTATTTCACCAATAATAATATCTCTGGTACTTTCATTCGACAAAGCATAGAGATGAATTGCCATAGTAACCACAAGATGATGACATCACATATAAAATGGAAAGATCAGTTTATATGTCTGTTGTATTTGTTTTTATGTCCATTTTTCCATGTTAGCATGAGTTAGACGAATATATTATTGTGGCATTGTTTTACAGCTGAATGCCTTTCCTGTCACCGACTTCTTTCCAGTTTTTTTAAGTAAGGGATCTTTTATTCCATACATCGTCAAGAGTAGGAAATGAGAGGACAACTTGATGACAGGAGAAAGGATAACAATAAAACTGTTCATGGCATCCAGCTTTCATGGAACACGAATGGAAAGGAAAATACCGGAGCACACAAGTATGTGTACATACATAACCATATCTCCCTACACATGCGAAGTGGCTGAGTTCCTTTTGAATGGGCCTCACAGAGGTGAGGTGCTTGAGTTCATTTTGCATGGAGGCAAAGTGGCTGAGGTCCTTTCGAGTGTTGGGCCTCATGGAAGCAATGGCCAAGACCTTTGGCATTATATCGTACTTGAGAAGAAGACCCATGAAGCCAAGCAAAATTGCAGTCATGGCAGATACAGGTGTCATGCAAATGGCACCCATGCCGGTGGCAAATAAAGGCACCCATTACACTCTCAGAGTGGTTGGCATTAGGAAGGGCATCCAGCTGTAGAAAACCCTGCCAAATCAGAACTGGAGTCTGGTGCAGCCTTGCAGCATGCCAGCTGAGTGACACCATCCAACCCATGCCAGCAAGGACAATGGACACTAAAGGAAGATGATGTTAGATATATATATAGGTATATTTATTTATCTATCTATATGTGTGTGTGTGTATGCACCCACATACAAACACAAACAGGCTTCTCTTGGTTTCTATCAGCCATATTCGCTCACAAAAGCTTAAGGTGCTGCAGAATGGAACTGAACCTAAGACCATGTATTTGGAAAGCAAATTTCATAACGATGTGGCCACACCTGTGCCTATTTATTTGCAAATAGTTTTACTCTGTAATATATAATAAGTATGGCAATGATTGATGGCTTCTGTAGTCTGTGGTTTAACATAATCATAACATTATTGTGGACCTTAGCTGAAAATTAAAAGAAATGTGTTTATGATTGAGTGGACGAATGGACACCAGTTTGTAAAGGGTGTCCTTCAGTTGCAATAAATATCATCTCTGTTATTGTTGCAATACTGTGAATGATAGTGTGCAAAATGGAGAATAAATATATTAAAGTAGAACACTTAAAGGAACTTATTCAACTAATATATTGTGGTTATAAGCAGCAGAGTCTTTAATAAAATATCATTTAAAATAGGAGAGAGGAGAGAACTGAGGGTTAATCAGTGAGATGACAGAAAATAAAATACAAGGTATTCATTGCCTTTGGTTATCTAGTTCTGCATTCAGTAGCTGTCAGTAGGTAGGATGCCGAGGTTAGAGGTCAGAACATGATACACTCATACCTCAAGGAAGAGCCATTAATTCAACTGATAATGTAAGAATTAACAACAACACCAATAATAATAATAATAATAATAATAATGATAATAGCTGTTTTGCTAAGTTTGCAGTAACTGTTTAAAATTAACATATTTTTTTCATCTGACTTTCAAACTACTTTTTGGAACATGGTACCCCAGGAGGTAATCTACTCGTAATTTTCCACTGAAGGTTGGGACAACAGTTGCAAATATAATTTTAGTTTTGAAAACTTTTATTAATAAAATAAAACATTAGCATCATAGATAAACGGCTTTCTGTGTAGTTTAAGGGTTTAAAAAAAAAATCAAAGTAAATTGACCAGAAGTGATGATTGCAAAATCCGATGATTGCAAAATCCGATGATTTCATGCAAACAATTTAAGTAACACAGCCAATGTAGAGAATGGAAATCAGCTGGAAAAACACGGTAACTTCCTGTCTGTTCTTTCAGCTCAGTAGTCATGTAGGATTATTGTATTACTCACATGTAGCTGTGTTGACTGTCATGCATCAAATGTAAGCCACTGAATGGCATTCTCAATGATGTTCATTGCTGGGTGCAGTACATTGGTGCAGTGTATCGCAGCTGTTATTTCTGTGGTACACTATTCCATTGATATCACTAGCAGATTCCTTACAACTAGATACTTGTGGATGTGGCCTAATGAGGGAATTCTGTAAATAAAATTAAGGGATTTTATCCATTCATACTTTGGAATTGAAGTATCACTATCATAACTTTCAATCAATTTACATTTTTTTTAAACCCCTAAACTGTATGTTTGAATCATTTTGTCCCTGATTAATATCCACCCCATAAGTCAATATGAGAACTAATTGACATAGCACTGCTGTAGCCCTCTTCCTTAAGCCAGTTCCTTTCCTCAGCCAGCAGGTAATACAGTTTCTACCCTGTCTTATATATAGAATGTATATCAATGTTGTTGATAATAGCAGACAATAACAAGAAAGATGGCAGCCAAAGAGATGCAAAAGAATTCGATATTCCCTTGGGAAGCGAGATTAGACACAAGACAAACAGAATTTAGAAATGGAATTGACTTCTAATTTTATTGGTTTAATACTCATTAGTTTAACGATTCCACAAATCAACAGTTTAACCATTGTGTCTTTATTTTTTTCAATTTTTATTTACCTCATTTTATATTTTATTAAATTAAAAAATGTAAAAGCAATTTACTTGATTGGCTTTGCAGTCACATTTGAATTATGGAGAACAATTTTGTAGAAAATATTCTAATACAGGCACAGAGATGTGACTGTCTGGTAAAGAAGTTCACTTCTGATCCATGTGACTTTGGGCTCAGTTCTAGTGCATGGCACTTTGAGCAAATGTTTTTTCCTACAACCTCAAGCAAACTAATGTCTTGTGAGATAATTTGGTAAATGGAAACTGTATGAAGCTTGTCATACACATGTAATCATGTATTTGTGTGTGTAAATGTGTCCAAAAACTGCACTGAGTTAGTCTATGGTGATGTCACCATTTGTCATTGACCTTTGTTGATAGTGACTTTTGTTGATATTTCCTATCAACAAATTGTCCACTAGCTCAGCACTTTCGAATTCCTCTCAAATAAAAGAAAAATGTTCATTTAAAAACAAAGCAGAGCTGATAATATAAAATGTATCAGGTCAGGTCTAATGTCAGGGCATTTGCTGTTGCAATGCATTGTTGCATTCACCATTTGTCAATATATTCCTAGGTTACCCCACGTGACCCATGAAGCTGAGTCCTAGTCAGTCCCTATTTCCATGAGATATACCCCCTCATCTGCTGTTACCATGCGGCATGTGCATCCAGCCATAAAAAAATCATGCCTCACTTTCTTTCTCTCAAAGCCATGCTTGCATGGAACAACAGGTGTTGAAAAGAAAAAACAAATGAGAATGGAAAAACATTTTATCTTTGGTTTAATGTATCTTCTTAGAAATATATAACATATATATTGTAATAGTACCAAGTTCACAGGCATTGTGATCTTCTGTAGTAAACACTTCTTGTTTCTGGTAGCTTAAAAATAAAAGAGAACCTATTTTAATGACATTGAGAATATCAGCAGATATATAAAAGATGTATAAACACATATTTCAGTATTTCTATTGTTATATTCGAAAATAAATGTAGTATCTTAATAGTGTCGAACATAATTCCAGAGATATCTGGATATTCTGAAAATTTCTTGGCATAGATATAAAATCGGTACATAAGAATATAAAATCAGTGCTTCTCTATGTTTATGATAGTATCTAGTTGTCATTTTAATGTCAGTATTAGCAGGAGTAGATTCCAACAAAAAGTGATTGCATAGAATAATGGGAGATTTTCCTGACATTTTCAATCAGTATAAATATTTTGTTCCACCAATTGGCAATTATCTTGCTCTTTAAATTGTTGAACAGTATAGATGTGGGTATATTAATTTGAATATTGTAAAATGTCAAAAGCTGTTATTAAATATGATATGGAACCCATATTTCTTATCTAATAGGTAATGAGAGAGAAAAAACAAAACAGGCAAATGGAACTGAAAATGGTCCACATTAGTTGTTCGACATAAAAATAAGAGAGGAAGTTTCTAGAATGAAATATAAAGATTTAAAAAAAAAACATTGAATCTGTCATAGGATAAGTTTTTTTTTTCTAATCAAATTCTTCACTATAGAGTTTTTATGTTGTTTGTAATATCAACTTCAGAATTTTCCCATTTATGTGTAAATTTACATAATATAAATCAATAAATGAAAGCAATAAAGGGAATGGAAAAACAAAACAACAATAAATACGAAAAGGATTTCGTCCTTTTTTTTTTTTTTCACTTTTAAACAGCAGAGAATTGATTATTAAATTCCTAGTTGTAAAGACATGATGTTTTAAAACCTGCGTTTTAGGTGTTGATAATTTTGTCAGATAATAAACCCTAAGGATGTTTTAAAATCCTTCATACATTATTTCCTACAACTCGCTAAAACAAGGACATTAAAAAAATTGAAAGGGTGCATTCATCACATGACAAACTACATCAAAATTCATAATTAAATTCAAAGTTTAACCTAGAATTAAATTTTCAACCTCCTCACTAATAAGCAACATTTAGATGTCATGGAGTGTTAATATTTGAATAGCTGAATAGAAATGAAGTTTTATTAGAAATCATTTTAAAAACTTCATTTCTTAAAATGCATTTGTGATGTAAACTTATTTACTTATGATGTAATCTCCTTATTTGAAATGTGCCACTCTTTCCTTCCAATTGCACTTTGCTTTTAAGGTTGTTTAAATTGGCTACGAACTAATCAGTGATCTAATAACCCTATCTACTATAGACACATAGTTGCTCGAGGTGCTCTACAGTGGGACTGAACCAGGAACCCTGTGGCAGGTAAGCAAACGAGTCACATTTAGAAAATCAGACCAAGATTAAAATGTTAGAGCAACAATTACTGAGTTGATATTCAGAATCTTGTCTGAAGGGTTTAAACATAGATCACAAGCCACAGCACACACCCAAGGCACAGAGAACTGCACTTGGTAGTGCAATGAAAGCACCTGATCAAAATAAGACTATTGAATAATAATAATAATAATTGTTATTATTATTATTATTATTATTATTACTATTATTATTATTATTATTATCATCATTACTATTATTATTATTATTCTGTAAAGATTTGAGAAACAGTCCTCTGACCCTGAAATCTTCTTGAATTAGTGGTTTTTTTTTCTATTATTTTCATAATTAAGAACACATTGAGTTTACCATTAGAATCTGACTAAAAAATGAGACTTAGCCATTATTCTGTCCCTTCTTTTATCACATTTGCGAAACCATTCCTTTATCATGGTTTCTTTCTTTGTGATTTTCACTTGCTCTTTGTATATCTGTATTTGATGAGTCTCTTCTCTCTCTTCCCCCCTCTCTCTCTGATATCTTTTCAACTCCCTCTCTCTCTTTCTTCTATATCTCTCCTATTTCATATCTTTCCTATTGTCCCTCCCTAATCTCCCCTCCACACTATTTCATCCTGTTAGATTTTTTTATTTTCATTTAACTTTACCTTAGCTTAAGAACTCTAACATTCTCTCAATCTCTCTGCTTACTACTTTTATATAGCAAATACATGCATTCTCGTACACACACACACATGCACAGGTTCTCATGTACACACACACACACTCTTTACTCCCTTACAGCTCATGACAGTGCTACAGAGAAGTGAGGGTAAGTGGGGGATGATATTGCCTGTTCAGGTTAATCTCTACAAACATGGCAATGTTCTAAGTACCAACAACTGAACTAATATGTGATATGTTCTCTGTGATAAAGCACCCAGCACTCATTGCTTCAATGTCTGCATATTACTGAATTTGTTTATGTCAAACAGCTGTTGTCGTGTACAGCTATGTCTATCGCACAGGTCAACCTACCATCACCTCCCTTTGACATGGAAGAACAGGATTATCTTTCCTTGTCAGTTGACTAAAGGGAAGAAAGTAATATGATGGATGCAGCTGAAAGATTTGAACAGCTCCTCATCACCTCCTTCCAGTACCACTTGAAGAGGAACACAAAAGTGTATGCTGTGTGATTGGTGTTGTGTGCTTTATATAAATGGATGGCAGCTGTGTACGATTTGAATTGATGGGATTGCATCGATTATGTAAGAGTATTTGCTGTGTTATTCTATTGGGTGATGATTATTTAAGCGTAAGTGCTGTCTTGTTCTGTTGGCTGGTGGACATGCGCTATTTTTTGGACTCTATGTAACATTGTAGTCCCTGATATGTTTTTGCTTTCTATGTCATCTTTCTTTTTTATCATTTCTAGTATTCCAAATATTATTGATACTGTTTCTAGAGTTTGTAAGATCTTTGTATTTTGACAGTTTTTCCCTCTTCCACTTCTTACCTTATCATATCAAAGTGTCGACCTTGTGTCTTGTGGACACTGCTTCAATTACATCTGTGAATATACTCAGGCAAGGCAAGGGTTGTACAGCTGGAAATGATGTGGTCACTAACATCACTGTCCTGGTTGCACAGTTTGTACAGGATGTTAGCATCTCTCCTTCATTATTATATTTTTGTAATTCTTTGTGACTGGGTATTAGTTCCAAACAGTAAAACTCAGAATTTCTAATTCTTCTTTTATTATATTACGTCCCCTTGGATGACTTCTGTCTCTGCACTTTCTTCTACTCACCTTTCTGTACCTTTGGTATACACTGAGATACCACATCGCCCTGTCTTTATCACTCTTTCCAGCTCCAGTCTAATTATGCCCATTTTGCTGAGGAGGTGGTGGTGGTGGGGCTCTTTTATATTACAAGCTGACTTCACTAATGCCAGGGCAATAAAAAGAACCATGTAGTACTCAATAATGTAAAGTGGTTGACATTAGAAAGGGCATCCGGCCATCAAACCCATGCCAAGGTTGACACTGGAGCATGTCACAGTCCTCTGACCTGTCAGATCCTGTTCAACTGATATCAACATGGAAGATTGTAATTAGATGATGATAATGATTAAATTCAGTGTAGCTTTTAGTTTTATCCTTCAAAGTTCTGACTTCAAATTTCTACCCAAGCCAGCTTCTCTCATTATCTTTGAGTGAAAATAAGTATCAAAAATATATGGCAATTGATTGGATCTTAATTACATCCTTCCTCAATAAATAATTGGTTTTGCACCTAATGTATAAATCAAAATTATTATCATTATTATCAGTAATATTGTCATTTTTAAAATTATTTAAATGATTTGTGTATGTGTCTTAATGAGTTTCTTTAATTAACAGAAAAAAAGTTAAGCATAGTAAACAATTCATTAAAGTTTAGTTTCCTGTCCATGTTACTGGAAGAAAAATCTATAGGTAAACAAAGGGAAATTATCAAACAAAAACCAAAAAGCTGGAGTAATTAAAAAAAAATATCGCTTTAAAAAGATATTTTCTCCATTTTTCCCAATTGTGAATTATGCATGATATTTGAAGTTATCGGAGTCTTATGAGCAATGGACTGCAGCATATTAAAAACCAGCTAGCTTATTAACAAGCAACAGTTAAAACTGCAATTAATTAATTCCAGCCAATAATGTGCTGTTTTATATTATTGATTTGAAATTTGCTCGTGTTGGAAACCGATCTTGTCCAAATCCATATCATATTCTACTGATTAGTTTATTGTCATTGTAATTACAGTCAGCGATAGGAAAGACAATTTCATTATCACCATTATCAACATTTTAATCAGAAGCAACTGTATGGTAATATTTTACTCATAAAATAATTGCTATCATCTTCGTTATAGTGATAATCATCATTGTCGTCATCATCGACATTATCATGATGATTATTATCATTAGTAGCTGCTGCAGTAGTAATTTTATTATTTTCCTTTATGTCAATATTATGACCATAATCTAAAATTGAGAGTTGGTCGAAATAATAGCACTCGACAAGAAATCCTTTGCAGTGTTATCTTCTTTCATTCATTTACAGATTTTTTTCCCCCCATTTTCTGCCAGGATTGACTTTAATTTCATCCACCAGTGATCAATAAAACAAATAACAGCAATATAATTATTTATTTTTGAATAGTTTAATAGGGAGGAATGGGTTGTGGGCATATTCTTTGGAATTCCTTTCAGACAGGTGAACTTGATATGGCCGGTGTTCTTGCACGTTGTAATCAAAAATCACGAGTGGGAGACAACTCCAGAGGTGATGGTCTTTAGAGGAAGGATTGGGTGTAGTAATTTGTACTGGGTCTAAAGGATGAGGCAAAATAATACAGGTGATAGAAAGAGAATAGCTGACAGAATTAGGTGGGATGGAGGTGGTATGAAACCAGCTTTCTGAATGTAATCTCCACCTCCCCTAAACTGCCCTTGTAGCAAAAAACAAAACAAAAAAAACAATCAAAATAATAATAATTATCATTATTGTTATTATTATTATTATTATTATTATTATTACTATTATTATTATTATTATTATTATTATTATTAATTCTGCTGAGGTCAACTGTGCCTTTCATACCTTTCAGGGTTGATAAAATAAGTACCAGCTAAACACTGAGGTCAATGTAATCAACTTACCCCAACTCCCAAAATTGCTGGCCTTGTGCCAAAATTTGAAACCTTTATCATAATTATTGTAATTATTATTATTATTATCATTAAGGTGGTAAGCTAGCAGAATCATTAGCAGCATTTTGTCCATCCTTATGTTCTGAGTTCAAATTCTGCTGAGGTTGACTTTGCCTTTCACTCTTTTGGGGTCAATAAATTAAGTACCAGTGAAATACTGGAGTCGATGTAATTGACTAGTCCCCTCCCCCAAAATTTCAGGCCTTGTACCTTTAGTAGAAAGGATTATTATTATTATTATTATTATTATTATTATTATGGAATTGCTTGTTTTTCCCATCTCCATTTCTTTTACTGTAATGCAGGAATCAATACAGATATTAGAAGACATTTATTTCCTACAAGCTTTTTTGACAAGAATACATGCCAATTTTCCATAATATTCCTGTGGCGATATGTCCCAGGGTGTTATTCTTCCATCCTCCTGGATGAATAAATTTCTATCAGGCGCTGGGGTTCATGGAATTGACTAATTTCTTCCAAAGACCCCATGCCTGAAGTAGAAACAATTTATCGTTACCAATGTCTTCATGTATCAAATAGGAACAATCAGAGTTCTTCTGTCAATCATGAGAGATTCAGCTGCAATTTCTAGCAAAGTGAGCAGCTATTTAGCAGTTCCCTCTCATTGAGAACTAAATATTTCTGTTAAAGAGGCTGTGTAATACCAAAGTATAAACCATTCTGCTGCAATAATGGTCCACTAGCAATTCCATTATTTGTCTCAATAAAAGACAGATTAGGTACCTACCTCACTGAGTTGTATTGAGAAATAAAGATATAGAATATCATCATAGCCATTGTTTTATTTTTGGTAGAACCAAAGAGTTTCTGAACTAAAACCAAAAGGATCCCAGAGACATTATGTTCTATGGTGTACCCTCTGAACCACAATCCAAGATAAGGTGCTGCTGGCAGAAGGATCTGAACTTAATGTCTGGAGCATGGTATGAACAGCTTGACCATGTGACTTTGTAGCCCAGCAATTTAACCTTATAAGTATTTCTTAAGATATCATAAACTATTTTGTTATTGAAGACTTATATATAAAATGTAGATAGATAAACGTATTTAAACAAAGAATACTTTCTTGATAATATTCTATCAATAATTTCCATTAGAAGATATACTCTGTGTGTGGGTGTACATGTATGTGTGTAATATTAAAGTTATAAAAGTAATTTATTTAAGTATTGTTGAAGAATTCTATATTTGCTTCATTATAAAGGGATTTACTATAGAGACCAGATGTCTAGTGATAGAATTTCATAAAAGGAAGTGCTCTCTGCCACTAATCTATAAACATCTTGCCATTGAAAGACACATAGTAATCTTATATTAATAAAAAGATTTACATTGAAAAATTATACTGTTTGTAATTTATTACAATCTGGCATTCAATTATCTTTTTCTTTTTAGTTTATGATGCTGAATAATTTTAAAGATTCAATGTCTGTCTTTCTCTTCACTATTTATCATTCAGTTCTTCTTTGTGTGCGTAAGATAGTGGATGAATATTTGTGTGTGTGAGAGAAATAGAGAGAGTATGTGTGTTTGTGTGTAGGATTTTTTTAATTAGTCCAAGAAGGAATAAGGATAGTGCTATGCCTACAGGTGTTGGCTATCATGGAACTTCATTCCCTTCTCTCCCCTACAAGGCTCTGCACACTATTCAGCCTGTTCCTTCTGAATCCCACGAATAAAGCTAATGGGCATCTTGTAGGTTGGTATCTGTCGAAAAAGATTGGGTGTGGAGAGAAGTCCAGAAAAATCGCAGCTCTGGAAAGGATAGGTTTGTGCAAAGGGTTTTGTATTGGGTCTTAGAAGCATGTTGGGAGGAAAAGAGATTGATGAAGAAAGTATGCAGAGAACTTGTTCAGAGGAGCAGAAGTGATTGATATAGCAAAAGAAATGCCAAAGAAGGAAAATTGCACATATGAAGAAAAGACTGTAGCATGTTGGGGTATGGATCCCTGTCAGTCAGTAAAATAACCTTATCAAACGTCACCACTTTTTGGATTGATCATCTTCAAAGATTCCATTCTTTTCTTCAATTCCTACTGAAAAAGGCATATGTATATGTGTGTGTGTGTGTGGGGGGGGGGGTATATACAGTGAAAGACTAAAAGCAAGAAGTACATGGAAATGAAATGAAATGAAATAAACTAACAATCATTCCAGTTGAGGTGCCCCAGCATGGCCACAGCTTCTGATAAAATAGAAGTAAACACACACATGCCTTATCAGGGTAGGAATATTCTTCAGCATTATGACTTTGGCAGTTCTGTTTGTTTGTTTTTGTTTTTCTTTTTTTTTCCCAGAGTCTAGATTCTTCCTCAAAATATCTTTTAATTTCCTTTTATTTTTGCATTAGGTAAAATTATTTGGAAAAATTGAGATTCTTTATTAACATTGATTAGCCTCCTGTTCAAAGTTAATTTCAATTTAATTATAATTGTGTTTTTCTCTTTTTGTTTTCTCATAGTATTTCTCATTTATTCCTTTCCTAGAAAGTCACCTTCAAATTCTTTTGTAATTGATGAGATGTTTTAAACCTTAAGAAGCAGATTCAAGCATATGAAAGAATCTGTTTTTAAAGTTTATAATGTTAGTGAAGCAATTTCTTAGGATTTCAAGTGGTTCTGCTAAATCCATAGATGTGGATGGAACCCTGTTGAAACAGCTCTTCAAGAGAGGAAGTGAGGGACTGTTGTATATTCTTTGCAATACTTCTGTTAATATCTTCTTTCAACCAATCCTCTTATGTTAGCAAAAACATGAGGATAGAGAAATAATTCGGAAGCATTCCATCATAGTGTTTAAAGGAAATATACTTCTTTTGTATTCTTTTTTAAAGCTTTTGTCATTATTTGGTTTCCCAAAAGCTCTCGAGATATTTAAGTCATGGAATACATATATATAATTTTTGTATTAAGATTACTTTATTTATAATTACTGTACAAATTTGATCTGAGACAAGTCATGAAGATTTCTGAATAACGGATAATACTATTCTTCATTTTTCATATTCAGTTTGTATAAATAATTGGTGCCTTGCAGTTGAAACATATAATCAACAATCTATGCATTATATTCTTGGATTATAAATCATTAATTAATATGCAATATACTAAAATTAGCAATCGATAATCTGTTAATGCAAACATATAGATACACACACACACACACACACACACACACACACACACACACACACATGGTAATAAGATACATATGAACCTCACAAGATTCATCTTAATTCAGCTAATCAAGGCATTTATTTACTAAGGGTGCTGTGAGATTAATTATATATATATACATGCTCATCATATACAGATACATACATAATCACTTTTTAGTATAAATATATACATTCACACATATTTTCCAACCCATGCTTGCTTGTTAAAAACAGACATAAAACCGATACTGGTTATATATCACCATTGTTATCATCATCATCATTATAACAATTTCTATATCTGCATTTCCAAGTTTACTTGGCTTAGACGATAATTCCTGAGACAGTATTCGATGGTTTGATGTTCTTCCTGTTGCCAACACTTATGGAACTTGTTTAAAAGAGACATAAACAAATGTCACCATTCTGTGCTGACAGTGTCGATATGAGATGCCATAACAGAGAAATTTAAGAAGGGCTGTTGACCATGTTCTTATAGCTGAATCACTACCAGAACTAGAGAAGAAGTTTCAGGTGTAGAAGCAAGGTCTAGAATCAAAGAGTTAAATTAACAAAGACCAAAGTCTTAGTTAGTAGCAAAACAGACAAATCACAAATTCCATCAGGGCAATAGCCCTGCTCATTATGTAGAAAAGATGTTGGTAGAAACTCCATAAGATGTACCCAGAGCAAGCTATGGACACATTAGAGGTGTAGTAGTATCAGGGAAAGGTTTACAGAGAAAGTAGTCTTTGTGTGTAGCAGGTGTACAGGTACAATAAACACTAAGGGTGTACAAAAGAATAGACTTTGTCTAATGCCCAGGGCGATACGTAGAAGTAGTTGATAGTTTCTGTTACCTCAGTAACCAAGTCAGCAGTGGAGGTGGATGCTCTGAAAGCATAGCTGCTAGAATAAGAACAGGCTGGGTGAAGTTCACACTGTTACTACTTTTGTTGATAACAAAGGGTTTCTCTCCCTCAGAGGGAAAGGCAGATTGTATGATACCTGCATGCGAACAGCCATGGTACATGGCAGTGAAACATAGGCTATAACTGTAAAGGGCCATGCAGGGGTTTGAAAGTAATGCAACTAGTATGTTCCACTGGATGCACAATGTCAGTGTGCAAGTATGACAGAGCGTAAGTGTCTTACGAGAAAAAGTGAGTGTAAGGGGCATCAGATGTAGTGTGCAAGAGAGAAGACTGCACTGGTATGGCCATGGGATGTGTTTGGATGAGGACAACAACGGAAAGAAGTACTGATTTCTATTTGGGGAGGGAACCTGTGATAGAGGTTGACTCAAGAAAATGTGAAATGAGGTGGTGAAATATGATCTTCAAATGTTTGAGTCCCATGGAGGCAATGGCAAGTGACTTAGATAATTGGTGATTTGCAGTGCTTGAGAAGACACATGGAGCTAATTGAAATTAGTCATGACCAGTGTCAGTGATATGTAGAAGACCCTTGATATACTCTGTGGTGTGACTGGATTTAGGAAGGGTCATCCAGGCTTAGAAACCAAGCCAAACCAGACTGGAGTCTGGTGCAGCTATCCAGTATATGAGCTACTGTCAAACTGCCCAATGTGCGCCAGCATGGGAAATGAACACTTGATGATGATGATGATGATAATGATGACAATGAAACTGAGGATGATGATGATATATACACAACAGGCTTCTTTCAGTTTTTATCTACCAAATCCACTTAGAAGGCTTTGGTCAACCTGAGGCTATAGAAGAAAGGCTGATTGCAATTATTCTTTGATTATTGAACAAATGTTTAATTTTGAAATAATAAACATATTTTCCTTCCCCACACCAAGTATTGAGTTCTATAGTAGATTTTGTTTACAGCTTGTATAACATGTACTTGTATCAGCTTTGCAATTTTTACATTCTTGTGTGTGTGTGTGTGAGTGCATATGTATGCTTGTTGGTGTACACACACACACACACACACACACACATACTCACTTGAAGCATAAATATACGTTTGTGTATAGGTATGTACTCAGTTACACATATACACACCCACACAATTTAACGACATCAATTAGTAATCCATATTTTCTCCAACAATATTTATGAATAATGTATTACTGCAGCACTGCTTGAATCTGCTTCCACACACTTGTTTTCACACACACACAAACACACATACATACAGAAGTCCAGACGCCCACGCCATCATACAGATATACATGTACATATGCATGTGTATACACACACACATACACATGGACTCACACACATACATGTGCTTATGTAGGTGTGCACTGTCTTATTTGTTAGCACTGTAGCCACAGAATTAGAATGTTAAACATTGCAGATATCTTGTAAAATTAATGTGCCATGTTCAGCACATTAATTACACTTGATATCTTTATATCCATGACATCAGTATATATACATACATATATATATATATATATATATATATATATATATATATATATATATATATATATATATATAATCATGAAGAATATTATCTTTGGTGGTCATGAGTAAGTCATGAGAGATAATTAAGGTTCTACTGTTTTCTTAGGGAGTTTTAACTGACGGTAGTTTAAAGCAAGGGGAGCTAGACTGATGTCAGTCAGTTAAGCTATAAGATGTTGGAATTTCTGGAAACAGGTTTTTATCTTAACTGTTGTGGAAGTTTATCTTCTCTGATGCCCTGTCAGATAAGTTTTGAAAATACATGTGAAACCCTGGCAAAGCAATATTCTTCGCTTATGTGTAGCTGAGGTTTTTCTTTATGCAGCTACTTCTCGGTATAGGCAGTGTCATGTTAGAATAGCTGACCTTTTTTAATTTATATATGTATATATATTCATCATTAGTTTATAAATATTCAGAGCTATGATCATCAGTGTGCAAAAAAATATTGCAGGAAGTACTTTCCTAAAATTACAAATTTAGGAATTATAAAACACTTCAAATGTTAAATAATATATGTAAAATATATTCTTAATCATAAAATTTTAATTTCAAATATCATCAAATCCCATTTTTTTAGAAAAGAGAACATGCTTTTAATATTTTCATTTAATATTTAAAGATTTAAAATGTTTAGAAGTCACTAATTTTGAATCACACAGATATATCACTTTTGAAGGCCTGTTTACAAGCAGTTTCAATGGTCATTGTTGAAGACATTTGACAGAACCTGACATGGACAAACTGGCTCAAATAAGTGGCAGAAATGTATGAAAGTATGTGCGGAAAACAAATATATGGAGTTATTCAAACCATGTTCTGTAACTACTAAAGTATTTCTTAATGTGTCACCTACCATGTAGTATCATGCGAATGAGCTGTGCTTGACCCATTTTTGGAAAGAAAGACAGTCTTGATGAAGTGTTAAGAAGCAGTAACAAGTTACTTCTGTCCTTGTCCATGCTGCCAAAGACGCCCTTATGGAACTACTTTCATAGTGATATTAAATGTGTGCACATGATACTCTATATATTTATTTAGGATTCCTATTTTATTGACATTCTAGTAATTATGCACACACACACTTATAACTGTGAAACACTGATTTATATAAAATATATATCTCATTTAGAGTTCTATTTACCTCTATCTATTTAGTGTGTAATAAGGCTAAAAAAACTTCTCAATTTTAAATAGTAATTAGGTTAATGGAGTAAGTGAAACAATTAGTACAATTTGTATGTAATCTTATAAAAGCTATTTAATATGAATTTACTTAATTAATGAAATCATAAATTATTGCATGCTGACCCACTATTTTAAAGTCATTCTTATGAGCTCCATACTTAAAGGAAACGGTGGTTCTTTTATTTCCTGTGAAGTCATGAAAATATATTTGATATCTTCAATATGAAACTATTGTACGTTTTCTTTGCAACTTCATAAATGTATGCACTTTATTTATATTGCCAGCATAGAGGATTTAATTATCCAAATCGTGAAATATATAGCCATTTTGAATACAAAAGAATTGCACACATCAATGAAAGAGTTCATATATATATACCTGATTGACCTGCCAAAAAATAGCAATCAAATCTCCCTCTGCAATCTTAAAAAAGGAAGGACATATTCATGGCTTTATCTCAATTAATTTTGAAAATAGTGAATAACTTAATAAAATAACTTTATTATTAACTGTTTGTAACTTAAATTAACATGTGGTTTTGGTGAGAGGTTAGAATTTAGATCTCTTTAACCCTTTAACATTCAAACTGACCATGTCCTGCCTAAATATTCTACCTGTTTTTTTTTGTTCAAACCAGTCAGATCCAGTCTCTCACACCTTCACTACAATGCACTTCTAAAAATAAACAATCACATCATAACATTCTTGAAGCTACGAGATGATGCCTGATTAATTCAAAACAATTTGAATTAATTAGCACAACATTTGACAGAATAATCTGAATGCTAAGGGGTTAAAGCTGAAAGTTTGTATCAAGGGGTTAAATGAAATAGGCTTTTAAAACAGGATGGTCATGGATAAAGTGCCTTTGGTTGTAGATCTGCTGCTGCAACTGAGATGATATAAAGAAAACAGCAAGAATTGAATTCTAACATCTGAAGGTTCAGACTTTATTAGATTTTGTGGTTGCATGTGTGAAGAATGTTTTTCAAAATGAAAGAATGCCATTTTATAAAAGTAGAGGCTTGTTGGTTGTATAAATTTTGAAAAATTAATTTTAACTGTTAATTGAATTTCCTTTTTGATAATATTTTTTAGTATTATCTGGTATGGTATAATCTTTATGAATTGCATTAATAGCTTTCTCTCCTCTGCTCTTTCTCTCCCTCTCTTTCTCTCCTTCTTACATAATGTATTAACATAAAATTCTTTACTGTCAATTGTTAACTATTTCTAAGTTGGCTGGAATACATTTCCTTTGAAATTGTCTCCAAGCACCTTAAGAACGTAAGATTAATATTTGTTGGAAACAGATTTCCTCATACAAGATGTTCAATTAATAAGTTATCTCATTTTTGTATAACTTAAATATAACATTTGCTGTAACTAATGCTTCTTCCTTTTCTTTCTTTCCTACAGGTAAGTGGAATAACAGATTACATTAAAAATCAATTCTGAATAAAACTGCAAGTAACATGGGTATATATATATATATATATATATATATATACTTTTTCATTATTACTATTCTTTAATTTTCCTTATATATTATAAGTTCATGTTTTGAGTTTTATTTCTTGAAGTTATTCTAACAAATCTGCACACACACACACATCTACTGCCAAAACAATTTACACATGTTTATAAAATCTTTTGGCTGTCAATCATTTCTACTTACTATTACTTAACTGTTTTGCTATCATATTTGTGTTGAAGTTCACTGTCCTTCTTTAAACATATTTAGGAAATAAAGAATCCAGTAAAATATTTATAATGCTGGTGTTTGGTGCATAAATTAACATAGAATTTTGATGGAAGTTTCGAGATTATGGAAGTTTGTGTTATGTGGCTGAGAGCAACCTCAGGATGATTGAGTTAATGAAAATGAGTGATGTTTGTTTATATATTTGAGGAAACCAGCGTACCATCCACCTAAATGACTCATAGAGTTATTGAAGTATAATTTTAATTGTTGAATCTTCAAAAAGCTGAATTTATTTATTTTTACTTATTTTTCTTTCCCATACATTAATGTGTTTATAACAATCTTTAAATATACAACAAGGAAAAAACAACGCACTATATAAATTGATTTTTTTTTTTAAATTAAGAATATTAACTAACTTTGTTTTCTATTTGGAAAAAAAGGTTTTCTTCATTTGAGAGAAAAACTGAGCCCTAGTTAGCAAAATATTTTACCATTTATTCAGAATAGTTTGCATTCTGCATATCTAAAATGGTTAGATTTTTGATTTGTTTTTACAACAGCCTTTTAATAATAATTTTTTGTTATATATATAAACTGCATTTAGAAGCAAAGTTAAAAAGTGCTAAAAAATGTTTAATTTATTAATGGTTTGTCAATTGCTCAAATTCTTTGTGGGTTCAATACCCATTTGAGATTATAGAATGAAAAATGAAATATAAGTGATTCCATTTTTTTCTCTTTTATTTTTACCTTTCAAACATTCTTCTGTTGATTGTAGTCATAAATTATTGTAATTTGAAGACAAAATGTTGTTTCCAAAAGGAAAATATATAAAACAGGATTAGTAACACTTCAGATGGGCTGAACTAATTGGTTTAAAGTAACTTAACAACATTTTAAAAGAAAGAAAAATAATTTCAAAAAATAACAGCATTTGATTTTAATTTTTATTGACACATTTAAATAAATGAAATTTTCAAATTTAATGTGACATGTCTAATAAATGCAGAAACAAAACAGATCTGTAATGTATTTATTTAAATATTATATCAAAGAATTATTACATTTGCTCCTAATTAAATTGCTAAAAATTTTCGTTGCCAACTATTGTAATTACAGTGTTGATGTGCAACTCCAAAGAAATGTTGTAATACTTCAGACTATCCTGTATTTATCTCAATTTCTTTTACTGATTGTTGTTCTGCATACATGCCAATTTTTTTTTTATATATATACGAGATGATCAACAAATTTATATTTTTTAAATTTCTTGATTTGATTTTTAATTTTTTTTTTTTCATTTTGCACTTTACTGGATATCATGCTGTTATTTGTCTTCTGTTCCTCTCATCCTATCATCAGACATTTGTAATTATATTACAGAATTATTTTCTGTGAAAAAAGAAAAAAACGTTCCAAAAGATAAATCTCAAAATCAAAATTATCAAAGGTGTTAGCATTAATCTGCTTAACAGCAGCATTCAATATATTTTGTTCTGTACAGGAAATTTCAAATTTTCTTACTTCCTTCTCCCCCCATTATTCTACCTTCGCTTCTACCCTCTCCCTTGATCCATTCTCATACATTTATGGAAAAACAAAAGAGTTTCTGAGTTTGTATTTGGCAGTCGACCAATTTTTACTGAAAAGTTTTATTGATTAAAGAAACTTTTACAAAGCATAACTCGTATCATCCATCTCTGGGAAGACCAGTGTGAAATTTTTGACAGGAATAAATAGCAGCTGGTTGCTCTCTGATTTACTTGAGATCATGATATACTTTTGGTAAAACTAAGATCACTACAAAATTAATATTTATAGTAGGTTTTGTGAAGTTCAGTTTCTTTGCAACCATTTGTTTGATTGTCTGTCTCCTTGTCACTATCTCTCCAGCCTTTCCTCCCTTCTCTCATCCACCCCAGACAAGATTAAACTGTTGAGTAAAATCTGATATTTGCAGAGCACTATAATTTATGATATTCACTGAGAGAGAAATCAAAACTGAAATTTAGATTATATTACAGCTTGTTCTCTAAAAACAGATCAATGATATTTTATAAATATATTTGTCTCATTAGAAAAACAGGAATAAAATCCACATCTAGAGTAGCTTTACAGCTTGAAATCAATATTCACTTTTAAAAAGAACTTTGTTACAAATTTAAAAAAAAGTGAACTATCTTTTCCTTCTCACATCTCTGTCTTATTTTATTTTATTTCAGAGGCTTTTATTCATCTTTTTTTCATTGCTTTTCTCTATTTATTTTCATTATCTCCTGTTAATATTTCTCTCACACACATATTTTATTTCCTCTCCATGTTTTTATATATTTCCTTTAACTCACATTTGCTTTTTTTTCCCTCCTATTCATTACTTGCCTTAATTCTCATCAGCTTCAACTCACATCACCACCCCATCTTTCTATCTGTTTCATATAACCCTCTTCTTCTCTCATTTTAATTACTACATTTTATCATCTTTTTCCATTTTGACACTAGCCTCCCTTACATTTTCATTTCCCCTTTCATATCTGCCTCATCTCTTTCAGTTTCACTTCCCCCCCCCCCGACTCTCTCTCTCTCTCTCTCACCTCACTTGATGCTGTAGTTTCTGTTAAACTTTTCTTCATGTCCTTACGAAAAAATAGTCTCCATTATTAACTAACTCCCTTATCTCATTTCATTATCTCCAGCTTTCCTATGCATTCGAATCAATGTGTGTGTGTATCAGTATGCATGCATTTGTGTGTACTGTGAATAAATAAATATATATATATATATATATATATATATATATATATATAAAACCTTACTCATTTCAATCATTGGACTCTAGTCCTGTCAGGTCACCACCTCGAAGGGTTAGTCAAACAAATCAACCTCCCTATTGAGATTTTAAAAATCTGGTACACATTCTATCAGTTTCTTTGCTGCACCTCAAAGCTGCAGGGATGTAAACAAACCAATACCAGTTGCCAGGAGGTGGAGCTGGACAAGCAGAAAGACAGGCACACCACACACTCACTCATACACAAACATACACATATACACCAAGTTTTCACGCAGTTTCACCTCCACCAAATTTCCTCACAAATATTGGTTGGCATGGGACTATAATAGATGATTCTTGCTCAAGGTGTTGTGCAGCAGAACTGAACTCAAAACCCACATGGTTGTCAAGTAAATCTCTTGACAACACAGCCATGTTTGTGCCTGTATGTGTGTGAGTGCGTGTGTACCAGAGGTTAGTTATAACGTGTTGCTGTGAGGTTTTGTATGAATTAAATGTGACAGAAAAATAAATTATAGAACAACTCTAAGAAAGAAATCTATGGAAGGACATATATGGAACAAATGGTATCAACAGAACAAAAAAATGTCATCATCATCACCACCATCATCATACATCTACTTTTCATTATTTGCACAATTCGATAGGATTTGGTGTGTCATGTTCTGCTAGCTCAGTTACGACATACCTACTATGGCTAGATTCCCTTCATAGAGACAACCACTTGACAGAGTGTACTGGGTGCTTTCTTATGCATCGCCAGCATTTGTAAGGTCATTTGCACCTGGTAAGTCTAAAATAATTGCCACACTTGAAAGAAGAGGGTAATGGTTTTAGGTGATGAAAGGGGGAAGTAATGTGCAAGACACAGGTTTATTGTTGTGAGAGGGAGGAAGTGGAGTGAGTAACTGTGTCTATAACATATGGAGGAGCATTATGGATGGGGGAAAGGAGGATTTATAGGATCAGGGGTTAGTGGAGAAACAGAAAAAGGGGCAGAGTAGAAGGATTGTGCATAGGGGGAGGAGTGTAGGAAGGATGCAGCATTACCTCATGATATAAAGGTGAATATAATTCAAAGATGTGTGAGGAATGGGGTGTGAGTTAGAGAAAGAGATTAGGACAACAAGGATGTGAAGAGGCTGTAGGGAAAGGGACTTTGCATATTATGGGAGGAGTGAGGATGTTGGGAGGCACGATAGAGGGGTTTCGGTGGTAGAGAAGCAGTGAGATGATGATGATGATGATGATGATGATAACGATGATGACAACAATGGGTAGGAAAGATGACAGTGTGTTGCTGAGATGCTATGAAGAGAACACTGTTGCAGAAAGAGAAATAATACTGAAATCCGAGAGTGACTTGTGTGACTGAGAGTTTCGTTGTTGACTGGAACAATATAATGGAATTAAGGAAATGCATTCAACTTATAACAGTATTAAATATAAATGTAACTTTCTGAAGATTTTGACAGTTCTAATAGTGAAGCATGATGACATTTGATACTAAACGAAGATAATGTATAAAAGCAAATTCTCTGTATAAAATAAATACCAATAATCTTTGAGGAAAGAAAAACTGGCTTTTACATCCATCTTGATAAGGAAGAAGCAAGATTGAAGTTTCCATTTACCCCCATATATATTTTGCAATTTCAAATGTCAATAGTCTTGTTACTATTTGTTAATCTTTCTAAAGATTTGCTCAAATATTTCTGAGAAATAATTAATTTAGTCTTCTGTCAATAAAAGTTGTTATACAGATAATCATTTTTATTATTTATATTATAATTTGTAAATTTTTGAAGGCATTATCATTGAAGGGATTCAAAATAACTTTTAATGGATTCAAAGAAGATGAAAATAGAATTTTATGAGTTGTCTGTTGGAAGTTTTGATGATTAACTTGTAATATAAGTGCTGGAATATTACATGGCATGGCAACATTCTTCGACATGGAAAATAAACCTGCTGTGAAACTCTATTTCCAGCTAAAAATTAATATACATGAACATGAAATATTTTAGTAGGTTCATTTCTTCTCATGTATTGTTAGAAAGATGTGAGGACATGCGACATCTGTTAATGGGGTACCCTACAGAGTCTGTAATTGATTGAGGATTTAAATTATTATAATAAACTTTCTCAGTTTAGGGAGAAAAAAAATGAAATATGATATTGAAATTCTTTTCTAATAGAGTGTAACTTATCTCAGGATTAGTTGACTAAAAAGTGAAATTGGTATTTCAGGAATGAAAAGAACCACTGACAGTAAAATGCTTGTGTTTTATTTCATATTTTAGTGACAGAATATTTTTTTTGTAAAAGACAATTTCTTATTGTAAGGTAACTTTTTAATGTTACATGCATTAGATATGTTAACATGAACTCATCTCTTTTGATCTCTACCTATCTGAGACTGCTTCTGGTTCTGCGACACAAAAACGTGTATTAAAGCCTCCATATTCAAATTAAAACTTCCCATCATAATTCTATGCAAGTCGCTGGCATGGCTGGGTTGAGAAAGAGAAACAATTGCATTAAAAGCATGTTGTAGCATGAAGAATGTATTTACCAACATAACTAAGAATTTCCGGTCTCTTTTAATTGAGTAGGCACTTCTTAGCTACATGTACAATGAAACTGTGAGTAGTGACAGAATGAATTAGCTTCTTCTGAATAAATGAGCTCCTTCTTTACTTTGTACTTCAAACATATATACATACATTGTGTACATTTGAAAGCATATATATATATATATATATATATATATATATATATATATATATATTTATACACACTCACATGCACATATACATACATATATATATACACACTCATATATATATATATATACATACATATATATATATATATATATACACATTTATACACACACACGTATATATATATATATATATATGTATCTATATATATATATATATATAAACACACACTATGCATGCATATGCATTTGCATGTGTATGCATACATTCAGTAGAGACCTTCACCATAGTTTCGAATGTGTGTGTGTGTGTGTGTGTGTGTTAATTGATAGCAGTCAGCTTCAATTGAGTCATCTTGACTTCATCAGTGATCATGTTTCTGTGTTGGTTTCCATTATCATCTCTGAAGTTTCCCAATTATGCTGGCTCCAGGCCTCCTGGGCTATCCCTATCTCCACTCTTATGGTTGTTCTGATAGGCAACTTAAGCCAATTAGATACATAATTACTAATAGCTAGCACATGGTACATGGTAGATAGTTGTTGTGGAATAAATTGTGCTAATATTAATGAAATAAACTACTCTTGCTATAATTTCAGAGCTGTTTCAGAGCATTCTCCATTAATATAAAATTTGTAAGCAGGTCATTTTTATTTTCAAACACAATTGTACGAGATAGGTTTAGTGCTATAATGTTTTACCTCTGTGCAGTCATATTATGTAGCAATGAATATTTTTAGATTGCCACTAACATTTCACTTCTCTGTCTGTGGAATGAAAGAAGAAAAAAATGACATAGAGAGAGGAATTTCTATCTTGTGCTTTGGTTACTAATTTTCAGTTTTTTATTTTCTTCTAAATTACATTACAATAAGATTAAAAAAACATAGTCTTTATCAGTTTTCTTTGAAATTATATTAATTTATAGATCTTTTCAGTGAAAATTATTCATCAATATATTTACTGAAATTGCTCGCTCTTAGTACATTAGGTGGGGTGGGGATGAGTTTAAAATTTTTAATGATTTAATTATTTCGAACTTATTTTACAAAAATATTGGCATTAATTTGCATCTTCTAAAACAGTTATATTTTATCTTTTTTACGTATTTAAAGTAGTTTTCTTAAATTATTATTTATTCTATTTTGATATATCACTTTGTAAATAGCATTGTTGATTATAATTTCCAACAAGCCAATCATAGCTTCACTGTAGATATGATGGTGAGAGTGATAAGGGAGCATCTGTCCAAGTTGGAAGGAATAAGTATCACATGGTTTTCTTGGTTAAAATTTTATACCATTTTGTACATCTTACACAAATATGCAAATGATAAACACCATACACACGCATTTAGATAGATAGATAGATGGAGGTTTAGTAATGTAGTTAAAATTTGCTTTAAAACCTTATTGTTGTAACTTCAAATTCAATGAACGGCATCTAAGCTAAAGCCATCTACTGAATCAATAGCCAAATATTGAAAAAAAATCTAAATGATGTACTTGATGGCATAGAAGTGAGAGTTGTATGATGGCTTTTACAAAGGATAACTGGAAGCAACTTGAAAAACTAAACAGAATCGCTTCTTTAGTATGGCCCTAATTCATGAAATTTAAAGACACAGTAAAGAACATCTTGGCAATTTGAAGCCTAAAGTTATGTGTCTTTAATCTTTACTCACACAGGCACCACTGGCAACAGAATACTTATATATTTACTAGCATCATGTTCAGCAAAAATTGATACATATGATCACTGATTTTTCTGTCTAGAAATATGAATGTTTAAGCTTTACCAGACTTTCTGTTGATATTCAGCAATCTAAATATACATTCCCATGAAACAGTTCTGTTGCCTTGTAGTAAGACATGGACAATAGCAAAAAGACTAACAGAAGAGATAAGCTCTAAATATTGCTGGTGGGTGGAGTGAGGTTTAAGATTTGTAGTTCTAGAAAAAATTATATAAGACTGATTACAAGAATCCAGACTGACTCATTTGGTAGCATTTTATATTCAAAACATTAACTTCAGTTCTACATAGAGAAAACCAAAAATATCACGGATCTCTCTACAGACTCACAAAAATAAACCTTGATAGAATTATCATGTTAGAAGAGATCTATAACGATATTCCCAAGTTAATGAGGATCTAACCAGATTTAATATTAAATTTACTAAAGCTGCATGTCTGACATGAATAGGGGCCAGTTGTGAAATAGAATTCACAAGTGCTGAGTGCACAGTCTCTCTGGCTTTGAGGAAATACTGTAATCTATATTCTCAGAGGAGAATGTGGATTATTGTATTTTGTTAGGAAGTTTATTTCAATTCTGAGCAATAATTTAGAATGATTTCAATGTTACAAAATTCAGATAAACATTCTTGAATTCGTTATTTAGCTAAGAAAACAATAGAATTTATTTTTAAATGTTCTGCATTTGTAATTTTCCCCCAATTTATTCTGTACAAATGCTGAGTCAAGTAATTAAGACATGAAGTGGTTAAGGCCTCTGTGAGCTTCTTGAGAAATATAACCTGGTTCCGTCAGAGATGGAGTGGCTTTGTAAAGACAATTGCATCTATTAACAAAAACTGTTTAACTGCATGAACACAAGAACAATGCAATTCTATAGAAGGTTGAGAGAAATTATAAACAAAGAACATGTTTTAGCAATACAGCAGATGAACTGATATCTTTTAACAAGTGTATTTTCTGTGGAGTATAAATCAGATGAGACATCTATATATATGTTAAAATGCCATGTACTTTGGAATCCTACAGATTCAGTGAATAACTGCTATAGAGAATACCAAACTTAGATGCCTTAAGAATTCAAAACATGGCGAATTCAATTTGATTTAAAGATGCTTACGTTACTTTTAAATGATAAAGACTATTCCTCAGTATATTTTTTAAGGAACTGAAATTATCACAACAGTTTCTGATATACTTTATGTCTCTTGTCTTAACCCCTCCACCCATGTATCTTTTATAAAGTCTGCTTGGCTGCAAACCTTCTGACCAAGTTTCAAGATTCCAGAATACCTTGAGTTCTGATTCATTCTTCTTTTTTTCCTGTCATCATCTTCAGACATGACCTCATTCTTCCTCTGAATAACTAGTAAAACAAATTTTAGATTGTAGTAAAGATTGTTTGCCAGCATAATATGGGAGTGCTGGTTTAGGATGAATGTTGCTGTAATTTAGCCCCAGGAGACATCATCTCCAGCCGGTTATACGACATGATCTGTGTCCTTATATTTTTGAACAAGGGAATCTAGCACCCCAACTCAGCTCAAAACAATATCTGTGTATCGCGATTTCCGGGTTATTGTTTTGAGCTGAGTGGAGGTACTAGATTCCCTTGTTCAAAAATATAAGGCTTTAATAAGGTAAAGAGGTATAAAATTATTTAGTTCAAGAATACAAGAAAACTGCCTCGATTAACTGAGAATCAGAGTTGGCCATAATGAGTTGAATGGGAAGTGAACTCAATAAGTAAAACGGAAATGTCTCTCAGAAATCTAGTTTCTTTATATTATACATTTAATCTGAATATTGAGGTTGTTTAATACAAGGAAATTATGTTCAGCTTTCATATAAACTTAAATACACAACCATCTGTAGCTACCAAACTTACAGTCTCTACAAGTCTTAACAATATCAAATACACACATGATTTGTATCAATATTTACATGTTTCGTCTTCTTTTTATGATGATGATGATGATGATGGAGATGTGATGTGATTATAAAAGTTATGTGCTTCTTGATAGAATTTAATAAAATATTTTGGAACTGAGAGACAAGTTCCCTTCAAGCAATATATCTTAAGTGTCTTAAGTGTCGGCAACACATCAACATTAACTATACTAAAAATAAATAAATACTTTTTGCCTCAGGACTGTTAATATAACTCAGGTATCAGAGTTAAGGATTGGTTTAGAAAGAAATATGTTTGCTACTGTTTAAAGCAAAGGATTTTGTCAGTTTGTTCCGGTGTGTGTGTCTGTGTTTCTGTGTGTTGATGCATGTGTGTGTGTGTATGTGTTTCTGTGTGTTGATGCATGTGTGTGTGTGTATGTGTTTGTGTGTCTTAATGTAAGTAATGTTTGGAATAATATGAAGCTTTCTTAAATATCTATAAATCTTATATTTAAGTCATGGTGTTCAATGTTTAGACCTATAATCAAAGAAGTTCCAACCATGACCATCCTGCCTATATTAGCAAGCTTAGCCTAGAATTACAATGGAAGATATAAGTATCATATTTTTTTAGATAGTAGATGTAAGTTTTGGAAATTTGGACCCTGCCTCTAACAGGCCATATGATTACATAATGTACCCTTTTGGCTTGTACCATCACTATTAACTGACACAAAAGTTATTGATATGAATAAAAACGATATATCTGATGTCTGAGAGATTTATTTCTATTTAATTACCAATCAGCATAAAATTATGAATTCAGTTTCAATAATAAACAAAGAATATTGAAATGAACTGTGATTTCTTATGTTCAGGGTTGTAACAGTGTATGTTTGCATCCTAAAGAAGGCAGTTTGCTGTTATTGGCTTCAAATTTTTGTCACAAGGCCAGCAATTTCATGTTAGGGGGTAAGTCAATTACATTGACCCCAGTGCATAACTAGTACTTATTTAATCAACCCCAAAAGGATGGAAAGCAAAATTGGCTTCAGTTGAATTTGAACTCAGAACATAAAGACATGAAATGCCAGTAAGCATTTTCCTGGTGTTTTAACAATTTTTATTTCTTTATTGCCCACAGTGGTAGATGGGGGGGGGCTAAACGTAGAGGGGACAAACAAAGACAGACAAAGGAATTAAGTTGATTCCATCAACCCCAGTGCATAACTAGTACTTATTTAATCAACCCTAAAAGGATGAAAGGCAAAGTTCAATGCTGTAGTAGGAGACACTTCGTTGCCAAAGTGCCATGCAATAAGACTAAACTTAAAACCATAGGGTTTGACAGCAAGTTTGTTAACTAGACAGCTATGCTTATGCCTCATATATATATACGTGTGTGTGTGTGTGAAGAGAAAAAGAAAGAGAGATATATACACTCGTGTGTGTGTGTGTGAAGAGAAAAAGAAAGAGAGATATATACACTCGTGTGTGTGTGTGTGTGTGTGTGTGCATTACACTTACTGAAATTTGATATTAAATTGTTGGCATTTAAATTTAATTCTTTCTGCTAGTAAACATGTTTTTTGTTTTTCCAAACTAGAACTTACAAACTATTTTCTAAGTTCCAGTGGATGTCACTTGCTGATCCTTTCCATCAGGTTTGACAAATTTAACTTTAGTTCTTATTATTCTTGTAAGAACCAAACTGGAAGTTGTGAATGCCATATTTCTAAGAATACAGCTTTCCTTCCTCCTAGCTACTTGCATTGACAATGTCATCAGTGGTAGATTATTTTCAGAATTTCTTTTAGAAAACAGACAATCAAATTCAAAGAGAATTTCTAAATGGAGGAAATAAATATTTTTCAACCAACCAACACCCATAAACATTTATTCCTGTTATCTACCATGCAATGTCCTAAATTTGGCTGCTGTCACATTGAAAAGATTTCACTTTCAACTTTTCCTTATGTTCACCAAACCTATTTTTAAAACACTTAGAATGCCTTTAGACAGATTTTTTTTATTATGATTTTTCATGTTGATTTTATTTTTACCAACTTGTCTACATGTTTATTTATTCCTTTTTACATTTTTGTTTTCATTTCCCATTTTATCAATAGGAGTGTTATAAATAATTCTTTGAGTTAATTTGATAAGATTTTCTAAGGTGTATAAAAGAAGGGGATAAAAAACAAGAACAACATTGTTCAAATTAGACCTATCATTAGGCTGTTGATCAATACTGCCTTGCAGTTTCCTCTCTTTTATTCTGTGAGCAACATTGGATGCTGGTTGTTTTAAAACGTCTGTCAAGCTAAAAAATATCTGAAGGCATCATAAATATACAATTACAAAGCAAAAGTGAGTTATTCCTTTCCAACCATAGCTAGGGAAACAACAGTAACAATAATAGTGATGGCTATAACATTTTTAAACAATAACAACAGCAATTCTAGATGTTTTAATAAAAGTGATAAAAAATGTCTACAAGATTCCTTTCCCGATTTTATTCATATGGACTTTGTCTGTCAGTCATTTTACCAATAATTTATACATTATCTTAGGCATTAGATAATCAATATCATGTTATCTCTCATTAATTTCTTTGTTCCAAATACTATATCTTGACTATGAATTCAACTTTTCTAAAATATAACAACAAAATCACATTTTGATATCTATAGTTGTCAAAATTTATGGATTTTTTCTAATGAGTTGGTCTCGTTAAAACTTCCATGTTATCATTCATCATCTCTCATGGAATAACAAATGTCTTTATTTTTTTACTTCACATTTTATTGTTTAATGGAAAATGTGAACAGTTTGTTGGTGGTTTATTTAGTGATATAATTGTTTCAATACAGATTATTTATCAGTTTTTATCTAACAATGCTCAGTCTTTTGCAATAACAACAACAACAACACACACACACACACATCCTGAGATAAAGATAGTCATTCAGTTTTGACAGGATTTTCCTTAAAACAATCTTACATTTGGTAAGTTAGTGTTTGCATGTTTTAATGTATGGATTATGAAGAAAGCTGAATGGAAATAAATATGATGAGGAAAAAATCAGTATTATTTAATGGCTAGTATTATTTTCAATCAATGGCAAGTATGGGAAATAACCTAGGCATGTTTCTGCCTTGTCTTGACCTCATCAGCACATCATAGCACTTCATGGCTCTTTCATGCTGAGTTCTAATTTTAGAACATTAGTGTTGTAGGTTATGAGTTGCTGGTTGCTCACTCACTGGTTCACAACATTTATGATAGTAAGAGCATGAAAAGATTGTCTGTGAAGTTTGGACCAGATAAATATCACAACGGACTTCGCTTATAATCATCAGTGTTATTTCTCTCCCCAGTGTTTACATCTTTTACTAATATCGAAAGCTGTCCACTCTCCCCCTCACTTTCTTATCTCTCTCTCGCTAACACACACACGCACACACATCAGACTTCCACACAGCTTCTCACATCCAAATTCCTAAAAGCTAAGATAGGAGACACTTATCAAAAGTTCAATGCGTTAGCATCGAACCCAGAGCCACTTCTTCAGCATTCTGCTATGCTTTCAATCCCATGCAGCTATGATTGTAATCAACAAAACTCTGTTAGCCCTTTATAAAATATGCAAAGTGGGGCTACACACCAATTTTTAGGAACTTGAATGATAGAAGATTTGAAATTATGAGATAATCACAAGTGTGTCACTTTGCTTCTGTCTGAGAATTATGTCAAAATACATTCGTCTGTGAAATACTCAGTCAGCTGCATATTAATTCAGAAGCTAAGTCAGTGGAGCAAACAACTGAATCTTCATAGTAGAATGATGGAGATCCACCACCGGCACCATCATATCATGTTTGTTCATATTTTCTAAACTCTGTTTTTTCTTCTTTTGTATGCATGAATGTGTGTGTGTGTGCATGAGTGGGTGTGCATGTCTAAGAAAATAAAGGATAAAAAAAAAGTATCTAGTGAGAATTGAACTGTTATTTCCTTTGTTGATGCCTTGATATAATTACTGTTGTACAAGAAACCCCATGACACATACTAGACATTACACTAATACTTTTTAATCAGGGAATCTGTAATCACTTTTAAATTCTTGGCAAGCAAATATATGCATTTGTTTATTTTGATTCTGTCTTCTGATTTTATGGCAGCTTGTTGTAGCTAAATCTTTTCCTTGTTATTCTGACACTAAATGTTGTGACCTTTTCTTAATTCCTTCAGAGCTTTCTTAAAGAATTCAAATACCAGCCATCAACAGACACATTCTCAAAAACAATCCTAGCCTGTACGATTGCTTGGAGACACAAGGCACATTGTAGAAGACTGAGGGTGCATGGTAGCACTTACATTGCTAGAAATAAGACCCAAAGGCCCTTATAGCCACAAACATAACACTAATCTATGTACTGACAAGGCAGTTAACTACTGCATATCTACACTGATAAATATGTGTATGTAGTATCGTTTTTATCAGAATAATTAATCTTAACTTTTCACTTGTCATCATTACTCTCTAAGAGATTTAGGAAAACTTGTTAGAAGAACATGAAGTTTGTGCTTTTAAACAAATTTCTTAAACTCCATTAAAATGACCTATTATTGAATTATAATGTAAATTTCCAGCATCATTTATATCAAAAACCAATGTAACCAACAATTTACTGATAGTGGTATTTTTACAGTCTGTGTATTTTAGTAATTTCTAGAACATTGTGAAAGAAGTTATCATAGGTGAAGTGGTGTCTTACAAAGGCAATTATCTTCTTTTTCTTTTTCTTTTTTTTTTGTTATTCTAAAAAAAATAGTATTCACAGCTTCAAATAATTGTTTACAATAGTGTTCTTAGTTACAGAAGCAGTTATAGTAACTTGAAGTAGGTGCTGACATAACATGTGAATATTTCATTAAATGGTATGTTTTATGGCACCTATAGGAATGGTTACAGAAAATGTCATCAATTACAAGCAAGCTGAAATGATGGTAAATTTGGCATCAAACAAGCTACATAATTAGATATCTAAATATTTGAAATGATTTGTGGTTAATAAGGTTATGATTTTTCAGACTACTAACCTCATTGTTAGAGATAAAATATTTACCAATTTTTACCTCTATAATGTATTTTAATTTATTTGATCTCCAGTCATCGTCAATTGTTTTGCTCCTAGATGTTTAAACAGATCTGGTTTGAAACCCCACAAGATCATTTATATGTCAGTGACCTAAAACAAAAATAAGAATATATGTATATATATATATATATATATATATATATATATATATATATATATATATATATATATAAATATTTAATTAGTTCCTGAATAAAGGATCCTAATTTAAGTCTAGTCTGAGTCTATGTACACATTCAGGAACATGACAAACTGATGAGAAATCAAACTGATCAAAATATGGTGAACATATAAATATTGAACAATTTTCCCATCCCTAAGGATGAAGTAAAAGTCTGAAATATTAAAATAATCATATTAAGCTATCTTAATGCCAACCCCAAATATTAACACCATTTATAATAATTATATTCATGAAGAGGTAAGTATTCAATTAATGACAATAATATATTCATCCTTAACACTTTCCAGCAGATTTAAATACGATTGTTAATCACTGGTGAATTTCATGTTGGGACAGCAACTCCGCCCTTCAAAAGATGTGTGCTGACATCACCTCGGTTTAGTGATGTAAGGATTACTCTGAGACACCAATGTTTCAAAATCATTATATTTCTTCAGTGAAAACTAACCTCATATCTCTGAATCAAAATTAGCATATTTACATTCAAATTGTTTTGATTCACACTGTTTTATGTGTTCATCATAATTTAGTATTAAAGTAATACATATGCCCTCAGGCATATGGCATAGTGGTTAAGAGCACGAGCTACTAACCCCAAGATTCCGAGTTTGATTCCAGGTAGTGACCTGAATAATAATAACAATAATAATAATAATAATAATAATAACAATAACATTGAAAAATACCTTAGGAATGAGAACCCAGGTTCGAAATTTCCCCAAGACACCTGATGAAGGCTGGAGGGTATATCAGCTGAAACGTTGTTAACAACAACCAAGATGAGGACAAATATCCATCAAATGTAAATAATGTACATAATTCCTCATCTCTTAAATATGGAACTGCAATACATATATATGTATGTGTGTGTATGCATATATATATATATCTATATATGTTGTTACATTATATTATTATATATATATATATATATATATATATATATATATATATACATACACACACATATGTTCATATGCTACCTTTATTAATAGAAGACAAAGCTATTGACATTTCTACATTGAGATGGATTAGCTGAAACTGATAATAAACAATCGTGTTCCATGGACCAATAATGTCTCAGTATTGATAAATCACATATATTAAATTCATGTATAAGTTGTTCTGTCTTTATTATGAAAAAGTCATGAAATAATTCTGCTTCAAATACAGAAAATAAAAGTAATTTACTACAAGTTAGGTATATGGACAGTTGCTATTAAAAATGAACAAAGTTCAGAATTACTCGCATTAAATTCTACATTACCATTATTTTGTTTATTTATCAAGCAATGCCATGTTTATACCTTCACACTTCCAGAATTTTTTTTTTTTTTTTACAAAGTTGTTTTCTGTTTTATATTTTTTAAATATTTTCTTGGAAATGGTAAGAATAAAAGTATAGGAAATAACATGTTTGTTTGAAAGTTAAGGTAAACAGTAGTAAATCTTAATGGCATCAAAATGTACATTTAACCAACAAATACTAATTTAGGATGGAAAAAATTTCTCTCATTCTCTCCAGTTCTTTTACTACTCCTCTATCTCTCTGTTTGTTTGTCTATTCCACCATTCCCTTTTCTTTCGCTCTCTCTCTCTCTCTCTCTCACACACACACACACACATACACGCATAATTACATCAAAAGTCAAAATATATATGTTGTTACAATGATTTACAGCAAGCCAGGATTACACAATTGTGTATACACTATACATGTGTGTGTGTGTGTATGCCTATATATGTACGTTTATGTTTGTATGTGTGTATATATATATATGTATATATATTTGTGTATATAAATAAGGATAAGATCGTTATTTAAAAATACCGATCTTATCAGGTGGCCAGCATGGGAATAAAAACCTCAGAGGTAATAATTATTATAAAAATTATTATTTAGGGTATCTAAGAGATACCACTATGCTTGAAATAGCAGTCAAAACTTTGACTCTAAAACCACATTAAATGTCCATACAGCACCAGGAGACTATGACTGCAATGGTTTGAAAAGAACAGTCACATGGAGAGCGGACATCATGGAGAGCAGATGTTAAACAATGATGATTTTCGGGGCATCAGTCTCACCTAACACATGGAAGGCAGGCACAAAATGGAGATGATAATGGTAATACATACATACACATCTGGCTATCTACCTATCTCTCTCTCTCTCTCTCTCCACACACACATACATCTATTTGTAGATGGCTGGCTGGATGGATGGATGGATATTTGTAGCTTCAGAGATAACACACCCAGGCTGTATTCAATGGGATAAAAATAAACAGATGAATATATTTCTTTGTCAGTATCTGGTAACAGAGACAAACACTGTTGACAGGAACATAGTTCCAAATAATCTCTCCATTCGCTGCTTCATTATAATATGTTTGTGACAACCATTTCACTTCATGTTTATTACCTCATGCCCTTTGGGAGCTGCACAAACAAACCAATATCCTATCTTCCATTTCTAATATCAAAGTGCATTCATACAAATATCTGTATGTGTGTGTATTTGTGTATGTGTGTGTGTGCATATATATATATATATATATATACACACACACACACACACACACACACACACACACACACACACACACATATATATAGTTAATAATACAGAACATAACCTTCATTTTTTTTTTAGAAGTAATTCATATTTTATTTCTTTTTCAGAAAATCCTGTTAGTTTAAATTTTTGTGACCTGCCAGTTTTTAATTTCTAATACACCAAAATAGTAGCAACAGCAGCTAAAATTGCAATGAAAAGAATATGGATAAAATATAATATTCAGTTATTAATATTCAAAGATTTATTCTGGATCAGGGGCAACTTCAGGTCATTCTCAGTAAACATAATAATTCTGTACTGTGAAATATTAAACTTCTGACGTTCTTGTTTGCCCCTTTAAAATAGCTTCTGGACAACACAACTCAAAAACTGATTTTATGTTTTATGTAAAAATAATTTTGTTTTTCATTCTTTACATTCTGAGTTCAAACACTGTCAAGGTTGTCAGCACTTTTCATCCTTTTAGGGGGGCCGGTAAAATAAGTACCAGTTGAGTACTGACTTCACTGTAATTGACTTGCCCCTGCCCTAAATTTCTGGCCTTGTGCCTGCAGTAGAAAGGATTATTATTATTATTATAATATATTTTTTTTAAAGGCGGTGAGCTGGCAGAATCGTTAGCATGCTGGACGAAATGCTTAGTGGCATTCCAGCCTTCGCTATGTTCTGAGTTCAAATTCCATTGAAGTTGACTTTGCTTTCATCCTTTTGGGGTCGATTAAATAAGTACCAGTTACGCACTGGGGTTGATGTAATCAACTTAATCCTTTCTTCCAAATTTGAGGCCTTGTGCCTCCAGTAGAAAGGATTATTATTATTATCATTCAGTACAGTATAATCTTCATTTGTTAAGGTGTTACTTCCAAAGCTTTTATCAAACTTTGTTTCATTCTCAGTTCTTTCAACCATTTTTCTCGAGAATACATTGCTACTTTTATGTCAGTTTCAAGTTTCACACTAATTTAAACCTTAAGTAGGCTTTCTTCATTTTATTAAGACTGACTGGCAATAAAACTGCTTCCTTCCAGGAACAAAATACCCAGGGGAATAAATATACTTTAAGCATGTTCATACTTTAATGAATTTCTAAATGTCCATCTGGTCCCAGTTTATGGTATCAGGAAAATTCTTTGATATAGGAATGGTAGAGATTTATTTACCTGCTTTTATCTCTAGAAAGAGAAATGATACAATAGAAGTTACGTAAAGAATAGGATATATTAACCTCTCAACAGAGATTTAGCTGTGTGTGTGTGTGTGTGTGTGTGTGTGTGTGTGTGTGTGTGTGTGTATGTGTGTGTGTGCACTTACATGTTATTATGTGTTTTCATGTGTATGTGCTTGTATGAGTGTATATGAGAGAGAGAAAGAGACATTTTCAGATGGTTGTTAGTAAACATACCAATCCTAGTTGCATTTTATATTATCAAATTTTCTGGTGTTCTTCACTTCTTTATAAAACTAAAATTCCTATTTAAATTATTAATTTCTAAGAATATTGTGATAATTTGTTTGGGTTTTTTCCTGTCTTTTACTAGAAAATGATATATTTAAAATGAAACAGATATCTTACCACGTTAAAGTATCACTAATAAACAGCATAAGAAGTACTGCATAAACATCTAAGAGAAAAAGAAGTTCTCAGTAAATTGGAAGCCTAGAATTTCAGATGCATTAAATATGTTTTCTTTAGAACTCAGTCTGTCCTTAATGCAGAGAATCTGAAGAACTACAAACACATATTTATTCTACAACATAACACCTTTTCTTGGGAGAGCAGCAAAAATACATTGATTAGAAGAATGTTGAAAACATATTTAATTATTTATAAGTGTTAATAATGTTTATGATTCTATATCAATCATAATAAAAAAATTAATATGTAATCAGTGACTGAAGTGGTGTGCTGGCAAAGCCATTGACACATTGGTAGAATGCTCAACAGCACTTCACTCATCATTACGTACAGAGATCAAATTCTGACTTAGTCTTTCATCTTTTCAGGGTTGAAAAAATAGGTACCAGTCTTGTACTGGGGTCATTGCAATCAACCAGCCGAGGGTCTGGGGTTGTTTTTTTTATACAGCCAAAAGGTGTTGAGCTGACAGACTCGTTAGCACACTTGGTGAAATGCTTAGCAGTATTTCGCCCATCGCTACGATCTGAGTTCAAATTCTGTCAAGGTCAGCTTTGCCTTTCATCCTTTCTGGGTCGATAAATTAAGTACCAGTTCTCCACTTGTGTGGTTAACCCCTTTAGCATTTAGACCAGTCGAATCTGGCCCAAAATGTTCTCCTTTTTTTATGTACAAATTGGCAAGATCAGACCTCTCACACCTATATGACAATATCATTCAAAACATAAAGAATCACTTCATTGAAATCTCAAAGCTATAAAATAATGCATAATTATTTCAAAACAATGTGAATGAATGAGTTTTACATTTGACTGAGTATTCTGCTAAAGAGTCAAATGAGACCTGGCCAGTATAAACAATGAATATGTTTTACGATTTAAGATATCGGGAGGAATATGTAGTTAATAATAAGTTAATAAATAAATCAGTAAATCCAGAGCCTGTTAAATCAGAAAAGCAAAATAGTTCCATGAGGAGATTAAAGCAGATTTGAACTTAGAGACCTAACAGGAAAAATAAGGAAAAGAAAAGAATATTCTGAGAAAATGGAAATTGTTCAGCGAGTAATGTAAGTGTGAATAGGACAGTGGATGATGAATTGAAGGTAAGAATCATAAGAAATGTGTAGAATATGAAGGAAGCAAAGGTGAGAGTGTACAGAAATACTGGGATGTCACATGACAAAGGAGAGATAAAGGAGAAAAAAGAAACAGAGAGAAGGCTAAAGCTAGAAATGAAGGTGAAAAGGATTCTGGGATTTTTTTACATGGTCAAGGAAAATCCTTGAGAATGTGATGTACTGAATGTGAAGAGAGATCTGAAGTGAATACTGAACCATTCCATGTAAATGTGGTAGAATAATAATGAAGGAAGAGTCAGCAGAGATGAATGAAGAGGTTGAAAAAGATGGGTTCAACATTCAAGAAGGAAATAAAAAATAAATGGGAAAAGAAAAACATTGATGAAGCCAACAATTTTAGATAATGTTCAATAATGCAGATGTGATAAGCCTGAGGAAATTAAACAGTTACTGGATGGGACTGGAATTCCAAAACTTAAACCAATTGTTTTTTAGATTTGGGCAACTATTTTTGAAATCTGATGTAGAAAGATAAGAATTATCATAAAAAAAACATACAACAAATAATAAAGAATACAGAGGCATGTTATTTTATGCTATGCAAGGTAGAATTTGAGAAATATCTCTGCAAGTGCACGAGTAGAAAGAGGAAAAAATCAGAAATAATGACGTGTTAATGGTGTCCATTGATAGAATTCCTAACAAAAACAATGACAACAACATAGGGTTTTGAAGTTATTGCAGGAGATTAATGAGTATAGAACCAAGAGTAAATTAGTGATGGGGGAATTGTAATTTGATTGGAAATCAGTGGCTTCAGGAGAAGGTACTCTAGAATATGAATATATGGAGAGAGAGAGAGAGATTGTTATTTAACACAGCATATTCGTGACATAACAAGATTCAGGAGTAATGAAAAGGGAAACGTTCTTGATTTAGTAATTTGTGAAGATGAAGGGATTGTTGGATGATGTATGTATAATGAGTCCATTAGGCTAAAGTTACCATGATGGCAATCATTTCAAATGTGATGCAAAACTAGCAGATAGAGGAGTTAAAAGAATGGTTTTCTTCAATGAGAAAGCCGACAATGCAGTTCTGAAACTGAAACTGGAGATAAATTGGTGAGTGCATTTAGGGAGTAAATTACGTGGACGAAATATGAGACAGGTTTTATGGGTAAATTCCAAAGGTAATAAATGAATATATTCCTTGTTGAGAATTTCAGGAAAGTGATAAAATGAGATGTAGAATTAATCCTGAAATACCAATGACCAGAAAACTATGGTTGTTGACAAAAAGGAAAGAAAGATTATGGGAATGCTTAGAGACTATGATGAGAGATGACAGAGAGAAATATCTAATGCCTGATGCATAATCAAATGAGAAGGGAAACTAGAATGATGATAAAGAATGAAGAGAGAGGTAGAGCCAAAAAGCAAAGACAAACTTTGAAATATTTAGGAAATTTGTTCAGAGAAATACAAAAATTGTATTGAGTGAATTGTACAAGGATGGTATAAAAATGATTACACAACAGGAAAAAAAAAACATTTGTGAAGTAATGGTGCATATAGTGAAGAACTTGATTGAAAAATACCATAATGGTAATAGCATAGATTACTAGTTTATCAGCTGTAGAAATAAATATGACACGAATTAAAAAAAGAACATCATTAAATTAAAAAGAAGTAAATTTAGATTAAAATGATTGCACTGAAAAGTCGTTAAGGAGGAGGTGTTTGAGTTCCTACTGGAGAAGGAATTAAGTACCAGTTGCATACTGGGGTCAGTCTAATCGACTGGCCCACTCCCCCAAAATTCCAGGCCTTGTGCCTAGAGTAGAAAAGATTATCAGGTTTCGTAACATGACAGCAAGAATGTAAAACTTACATTGATACAACAACAGAAATGTTACATCTTTCCTTTCTTTTAACTGTTTTCAAAATTATGATTACAGATTAGTTTTTAAACGCAGTTATTGTAGTAGAATCCAGCTGCACTTGGTAGGAGCCATTTGCATTCATTGCAGAAGTTAGCTGCACTTACCTCAAAAGTTAGTTGTATTTGTAGAAGCCAGATGCACTTGTTACAGAAGTCAGCCACGTTTGTACTCTATTTCTTTGAACACTTCACAAATTCACGCAAAAGGAATGATTCTGAACTTGCATATATTTGCAAAATAAATTTTTCTTCAAAAGTTCTGGGTATAGAAATTTGCTATGAGAAATCTTTCTCGAAGCAGTAAAATAACTTTAAAACATAATTTGAAAGAGAAAAAAGATAGTTTGACTCAGAATTTGAAAGACCACCTGCTTTAGATACAGTATGTATATAAGTGTATATGTAATGTACACATGCATGTGTGTGTGTGCAGAGGGTGTTGTATAAGTGTATGTATATATGTATGTGTAGCATTTATATAGATACATTCACACATACTTGCATGTATATACATGTATGTATAAAGTTATACACACATATGTTAGTAGTATAGCCGTATGTACATGGTATGAATAATCAATAGATTCCAGTGTTGAATTTTCCATATTTCCACCATTGCATCAGAACTGTATATAAGAGAGAGTTCTAGAATTCTGATTGAATAGTGAATCACTTGGTTATACACTACTCAGTTATTAATGGTAAATTCTAGTTAAAAAAACTGCTAAAAATACATTGATTTTCATGTTTGAAAAGGTTAGAAAGTGTATCACCTACATTTACTTGTGCCCCTGTGAACCACATTGTATTTAACACAAATAAAAATAGGTTCCCAGTGGGAACTTCTTGGTCATAGACAAATTCAATTCTTTTAGTTGTTTCAGTCATTTGACTGCAGCCATGCTGGAGCACCGCCTTTAGTCAAACAAATTGACTCCAGGACACTTGTTCTTTGTAAACCTAGAACTTATTCCACCAACATCGGTTGTCAAGAAATGGTGTAGGGTGGGGTACAAACACAGATACAATTATATATATATATATATATATATATATATATATATATATATATATATATATATATATGTATGTATGTATATATGTATGTATGTATATATGTATATATGTATGTATGTATATATGTATATATATATGTATGTATGTATATATGTATATATGTATGTATGTATATATGTATATATATATGTAGGTATGTATATATGTATATATGTATGTATATATGTATATATATATGTATGTATGTATATATGTATATATATATGTATATATATATGTATGTATGTATATATGTATATATATATGTATGTATGTATATATGTATATATATATGTATATATATATATGTCTATATATATATATGTATATATATATGTATATATATGTATATATATATGATCTGGATTGTAGTATGTAAATGTGTGTTGGGCTGCATGTAGGCATTTGAGTAATTGTTCAGTGAATTTATTTATAATGCGCTCCCTTGTCAACATTATCAAGAGTGATTCCTTGGAGCATAATTGGCATTTGCGGGATATAGTGTTGTAGGGATTCATGTGTCTAAGTATGGACCATGTAAGATTGTATTTTGTCTTCACTTCCTTAAGCCACCAGATAAAATGGCCAGTGATGTTACATGTCATTTAAGGATATTTTAAAGCTGGGGATGTGGCTGCGGTATCGATTTTTGAAAAAATCAGTTGATGCCCCAATATATACGTAGAGGACTCTTTGAGTGTTTATAGTGCACTTGTATACAACATTTTTAGTCATACATTGGTTATCCAAAGGGCAATTGGATCTATCTCTGCATGAGCATAACGGTTTGATTTTGGTGGTTTGTGTACATCGAGCGCTGGAGGGATTGTTTCTGTTCAGTATTCTGGTTGTCGGTATTATCATTTTATTATCACTAGGTGTTCATACTAAATAAAATCTTTTATTCCATCTATTTTATTAATACTATATATATATATATATATATATATATATATATATAAGAAGACACTGGCCCAAGGTTCCATGCTGTGGGACTGAACCCAGAACTATGTGGTTGGTAAGCAAGCTACTTACCACACAGCCACTCTTGTGCCTCTATGTTGAATATTTTTTTTAAGAATCCTGAACAGCTACTTCTATATTAAATGTTTAAAACTTATGATATTAGTCACAAAATATTATGGAGTTTTGGATTAGAAAGTTTGAGTATAAAATTGAATTACATTCCTGTTCCTTCTGTTTGGGTGTGCCAAAATATATACTCCCTGGTTAATATTATCTCTTGCTTCATGATGCTGCTATTTATTCAAAGATAGAAACAGTAAACAAACAGCAACTTTTGGTCCATTTGGGAGGCCCAGTGAAAATATTTCTCATTGCTATTAACCACTGTAAATCTATCGCTTGATAGTGATGCTTCTTGTTTGCTCTCTTCATTTATTATTATTCTTTGTAAACATTTCTGGGCAGATAAGCTGCTGTTTTAAGTCCCAGGAAGGAGTTTATTTTGATAACAAACTGCAACTGATCAGCTGGAAACCAGATGATCAATAATTATGTGTATATATATATATCTTTCACTGTTGTTGTTAGTTTGTTGTAGACTTCACAATGCAGCTGCAGTATAACCTGTTAGACTGATATTTTCAAGGGTTTACCAACCCATCTATCACTGTATTTGTGGAGGGTTATTACAGCTTTCATTTACTCCTTGCTTCATCCATATTCCTCGCATACATTCACTGTACTCTTTCATTCTTTTACTTGTTTCAGTCATTTGACTGCGGCCATGCTGGAGCACCACTTTTAATCAAACAAATCGACCCCTGGACTTATTCTTTGTAAGTCTAGTACTTATTATATTAGTCTCTTTTTGCCGAACCCCTAAGTTACAGGGACATAAACACACCAGCATCGGTTGTCAAACGATGGTGGGTGAACAAACACAGACACACAAACATATATACATATATACTTATATATATGACAGGCTTCTTTCAGTTTCCGTCAACCAAATCCACCCACAAGGCCCAAGGCTATAGTAGAACACACTTGCCCAAAGTGCCATGCAGTGGGACTGAACCCGGAACCATATGGTTGGTAAGCAAGCTCCTTACCACACAACCACGCCTGCACCTATGTTTGAAAATCAGTGGGATGTCGTCCATGGACAGAACACTTTTGACTAGAGATTTATTTGATAAAAGCTAACCTAGTGCTAAACAACCACAAAAACTGCCATTATCAGCACAACATTCATTGGAGGTTTTACTCTAAGTTGGAGAGAACAGAGAAGCTGTAGATGCAGTGTTGTTTTGTTGAGAATGAAATAAATGTATTACTGACATTTTTATTTGAAGAACATATCCTTTCTTGTGATTAAAAGTATTTACAGTGACAGACATGATTCTAACTTCTTGTCCCAGTGATTCAATACTTTTAGACATTTTATATTCATCAATGCTGACATTATCACAAGATTTTCAACATCAATTACTTATTTTACAAATCTGTTGATGTGTTTTGTTGCTGACAATTTTGCGAGTTAATAATAATGGGTGACAGGATCTGTAAAACTGGTGTCATTTTCAAGATTTGTTAGATTTAAATATAAGAATTACTGATTTTGGGAAATAAATTCTGAAAGCCATAAGACCTAGAGATTGTCCAAAGTAAGGTCCAGTCCTTTGATATGTATAACATGGTCAATTTGAGCCAACATGGAAGCCTTTCCATAATTGCTTGACCTACTCGATATGGCAGTCGAATCCCCCTTAAACTACACCTGACCCTCTTTAAAAGGACGCAGTTTGACTAATAGGACCCTTGAAACTCTGGAGCTGAAAAGCAAACAAAACAGGAAGATTTTTTGTATCTGTAAAGCCTTTTGGTCGAAGGTGATCGTGGGCCCACCTGTGGCAATCCACCCAGTTAGCACCTACCAATATGACCCAGAACTTTGTTAAAGACGGCCGAGATGTTGGTCTTCAAAAGAAAATCTGAGACATTCTTTAGCTAGTCTATTTGGTACCAATCTCTTCTCCAGTCAATCTTAGAATGCTATAGAAAATGTTTATATTCTTTAAACTTTTGTCTTTCAGTAAAATATATGGGACTTCTACTTCTGTACTTTGCATACATATAAATGTCTTTGATTCTTACAAGAAGATTGCTGTAGAATTTCCTGCAGAGGTAAAATCACTTGATCTTAAACATTGTCTTTGTGCAAGAAACTTCAGATAAGTTTACCTTGTAAAGTATTTGTTAACCGTTTGTGCAATAAGTTTAGTATTAACATTGAAACTCATTAACTAACAAACTTTCTGTAAGCTGCTTATCTTTGAAGATTACAAAAGTAACTTGGGTTTGTTTATTTGTTTGTTGTTTGATTTTCTGGTCTATCCAATTGTTTACTACTACAAATAAGATGAACGTAAATTCATTTGTATGTATAGATCAACTGATACAAATACAACAGCTAGCAAACACACCTATGCAAACTACATACAAATGCTTACACATCACTACAAAGTGAAATCACAAAAGAAGAAACACATATTTTAAAATGAGTTTGAATGTGCGTGTATATTCAAAGTTATATATTAGTAGAGTCATCTGTGTTTTTTTTCCCTCTTGGTATTTATGACTATAGGTATTGCTTCCAAAGAGAACAAACAAAAAAAATAATTGAATATCATTTACAAGTAACTAGTATCATTATTTAATGATTAAGTATAGAGAAAATATGTTGTTTTTTTAAATTCTTTTTTCATAAAAAAAAGCAACTCATGGCAAAAATACACAAAATGAAGCATTACAATATATATTGATGAGATAAAAGGAATGCAACTATCAGTCTATTTTATTCTATTATTTTATGCTGCTTTTCAAAATAATTTTATAATTCAAGTGAAGGAGCTTCTAATGAGATCTATTCTGTTTTTGTGTGTCTTCATTTGTGAAGTACTGTTTTTATCAATACATCATCTATTTCACAATAAAGTTACATATTTTTACTACATACGTACATACATATATTTGTGCATGCATGTATATATATATATATATATATATATATATATGCATATAGTTACATATATTTTTACATTTTATTACAGTTTTCTTTTGTGTTGTATGTGACATACATACACACACACTTTCTACATATATAAATATACTCAAAGTACCTTTCTTTTTGCTCTCTTCTTTTATAAACAGTTCTATATTCTCGCATATTGTTTTCAGTCTTTCAAAATTTGGTAATGATTTCTTTAGTGCTTTACATTTTACTGGTTTTTCGATTTGTGCAGTTGATGCAGAGACAACAACAGAACAAAACTTCTATCTCAAGTGAAATTATTCTATCATTTATCTAAATATTCATTGTCTTTATATTTTACACTTGTTAAAGTGAATATAAAATATAAAATAAATGGCATGTTTCATTTCAAAGTAGGGGTGTGTATTTCTGTTACAATCAAACCAGTAGGATCTCAGTCAAAGATTAACCTTTTCACAACTTAAAAGTCTCTGACGTGGTTGATAAGGCATCTTTATATTCATGTTGCCCTTACAAATCTCTTGTGTGGATTATATACAAATGAATCTATCATGTTAAAAAGTATAATTAGGTCTGAATCAATCAAATTAATTAATATAATTTTAAAATTTTACTTGAATTATCAAAATTCTCTATTGATCGCTTCTTTATCTTCTATATTCCTGTATATTATTATTATTATTATTATTATTATTAAGGGGGAAAGCCAGCAGAATCATTACCATGCTGGATGAAATGCTTCGTGGCATTTCAGCCATTGCTATGTTCTGAGTTCAAATTCTGCCAAAGCCAACTTTTCCTTTCATCCTTTCAGGGTCAATAAATTAAGTACCAGTGAAACACTGCGGTCGATGCATTTCGACTATCTCCTTTCCCCCATATCTTCCTCTTCATAATCAGGAAATGATTCAACTCCCTCCAACTGCTGAGATGTTTCAAAGGTCAAGTGAAACCAATGATAGAACACTGCTCTCTCATCTAGGATGGTGCTGGGGTCACATAACCAAACAACCAAGACCACATCAGAAAGAAAACCAACTGAATGGTCAGCATAGATCCACTCCCCAACATACTTCAGCCTCTTCCCAAATACACTGTGACTCCACTTTTCCCTCTTTTACTATCACTACAATAGAAAGCTGGTTAAGTACCACATTCTCCCAGGCTATGCAACACATGCATCTCTTCCTCTTACTACTGACATTGCGTCCTCTGTTAAGGCCCTACACTACCAGGTTTATTCCTTTCTCCCCAAAACAGCATCCCATTGTAATCGTTATGTTTTCTTAGTTATCAACTTGTAAGTTATTCTAGGTCAGGGGTTCCCTACCATATTTTGGTTGTGGACCCTCTGAGAGTTCTCTTATCATCTGTGGACCCAATATATGCACATGTACATTTTTGAAATAAAATATTTATTTGTAGGTTAGTAAAAACTAACAATGAAAAGAATTCTATTCATAACATAAATTCCAAATACACACCTTGAAAACTTCAATAAATACAATTACCTCTCCTAGTAAACAAAATTTATATATTGACCCACAAATTACAATTTTTTACTCGTAGACCCCTTAAAACTTCTGTGGATCCATGCGGATCATGGTTGGGAACCGCTGTTCTAGAAGAGGTGCGACTGCTTTGATCTCAACTAGTCTTAGAGGCTGAAAAGCTTTTGAGCACAGTCCCTACTTCTAAAGCCAATAAAAAAAATAAAACAGTAAAAAAATAAATCATTAAAAAGACTTTGCAGGTGTGTCAAGTAGACAGCTGATGACAGTTCTTGGGGACCTGGTTTGCTACTTTATACACAGGAAGTTAGAACTATTGTTAAGATGACACAATTAAATAGAAAATCTATTCATACCTTTCAGTGATCCACCAGATACAAGCTTGAGATCAATATGTCAACTTTTGAGCATGAGAGAAATTAAATCCTCACTTTTACTGCTATTTACATAATGGTTTTAGTTAATAGAATCCATAGAAATTATCAGAATATTCTTATGATGATGATGGTGGTGGCAGTGGTGTGCTGTTGTTTAGTCCTAGTTAGCAAACATGAACATTTTGTCTTATTATTACTGTCTCAATATTTTAGTAAAAAAAAATCTCAATTTTCAATGTTTCCTTGGAAAATTACACAAAATAATTTTAAAGCATTTTGAATGCAAATCTGATTGAATTCCAAGATATGCAAAATCTTAAGGAAATGCTGGGATTCGCTTGGGAGCTTTTGAATGACAAAGGCTTTACAGATTCTATAGAAAATTTCTGTGGGAATATTTGTAACAAAATCAGATTTGCACAAATGTTGGTATCACCAGAAATATAATACAAGTGCAAGAGAAGACAAACATTTCTTTTATGAACTACAAGAGCTCAATAAAATACAAATAGAACAAAACCCATGAGTTAAATATCTCTTGTAAACAAATAAAGGACACACTTTCTCTTGTATTTTTCTGTCTAGAATCCTGACCTTTTTCCTAACTGGTTAAGTTCATTTATTTCTTTAACAATTTTATTCTATTTCATTCCTAGAAATGGATTATAAAGTATGGCAAACACAAGTTGTGTGAGTTTATATATAAAACAAACAGAGACAATGCAATTATATATATTTGATAAAGATAATTATGTGATGTACTTGTCTTGAAGAAAGTTAGTCTTCAACAAAAATCAGCACTGATTCAAATCCTATTTCATTGTAAGAAATTCTAAGCTTTAAATGTTGATCTTTTTGAACAGTGGGGTGGAGTTAGAGCAATTGGAAATGAAAACAACATAAAAATAACAATAGGTGACCATAAAATAATACCAACTAATGAAGGCCTTGTTAACAGTAAAATCTGGTGGGGGAACATGGTACAAAATCCCACATTGCTCTGACATATCAAACTCATTAAGAATGACCCGGCACCTTTTATTTTCTTGTCCCATGAGTATTGTAATCTTATCAGAAGAAGCTCATTTAACCTTATCAAATTCACCATTCTCCCCCACCTCTCTTATAGCACACAAATGAGCAGCACCCCCTCCCCTCCTACTTCAACTTTTTCTCTAAAAATTGATGAGAGTTTGACCAGAAAGGAAAGCCCTTATCTTTCAATCTTTTAACTACATCTACCCTCACTGCTTCCTTCACCAAACCAAAACAGACTTTGCCAAGTGAAATAAGAGGAGAACTGGTACTGATATAATAATCCACCAATAACTGGCAGAATTTGATTCTTCTCATCAGATTTCTTCCAGGTAATATTTTACCGATATTACTGAAGTAGATGAAAAAGAACATATGTAAAATAAAATCAGAACTAAACAACATTATTCTGTTAGTATTCTTTGGCATTGACTTTTTACTAGTGTCAGGTTAGCCATATTGTTAGCTTGATGGAATTAAACAAGTAAATAAATCTTAAGTGTCTTTACTGAAAATTTCAAATGAATTTAATCTGTTTATTAAAAATATTTACAAACATTCTTCAATTAAGGAAGTTTTCAATTTGATCAATTTGAAATAAATTTACAAATTATATTTTAAGATTCATTGTTTATAGATTATAGAATGTACTAAGTTCTTGTGATCTTGAACTTTTTCCCTGCAATTTTAGAATTCAACCTATTTTCTCTGCATTTTTATAGTTTTAAAGTTTAAAAGAAAATTATTGATTGAATTTTTTTAGTGAAAGCTTCAAGTAAACATACCAAAAATAAATGTATGATTTATGCAAAGAGATTAATAACAGCTTGCAGACATCTATTTCTAATGAAATATATTAAAAATGTTAAGCATAATGTTTTATGTATATGGTTAAATGCATCTCATCTCCTCACAGACTGATTCATAAAAGTGCTCACAGACAAGCACATACAAACGTGTGTGGGTGATTATATACGCACATATGTCTCTAGGTGTATGTTCACAGACACACCTCTAGACCAGCTTCTCATTTACTTATGTACAAACTTCACCATTTTCATGATTATTGTTCGCTTTCATCTGTGTATTTGTAATGTGTTTTGGCACAACTACGAAGAACACAAATACATTATAACTTAGCTTTTATTTCTCTTTAACTCTTTGAGCAGTTCTCTAAAATTTGTTTTTACCATTTTTCTTGTAAAAACAGATTTTTTTTTTGAGCGCTTGCAGATTGGTAAACATTCCATTACTTCAGAGTAGAACACTTTATTCTGCATTCCCATAGTTGACTTTGCTGTTGGAAACATGTTCCAGATATTGTAGTAAAAAGATCAATAGTGTTGATATCTTATTGATGCTTACTTTTCATCATGAAAGTCAAGCATGATGATAGATGTAGTTCACCGTCTGGTTTAACACTAACCACATGGATCTTGTCTATCTTTAGTTGAATCTACTTTTTGTTGCAGGTGTTTGAGGCCAGGTTTCCACTCTCAAGATAACATCTTTCCTTCTTCCACCCCAAAAGGGTTTGGAGCACCACCCTTTCTTCATTAAAAGAAAATGATCCTATAATTGATTTTATTTTTAATTCATTAGAAAGTTTCTATTCTTCCATCATATCTTAACCTCTCAACATCAGGTATAAAGCTTCAATTCTCTCAGCAATAACCTCTCTGCCAAGGGAGGTACATTTTAGTTTTACATGTGACATGGTGACCCCACTAGTGCTGGAGTCAGTGAAAATAGCACCCAGCCCTCACACAGTGAAGCGATTGGCATTAGGAAGGGCATCCCACTATGGAAATCTTGCCAAAGCAAATGCTGGGATATTGGAGTCCTCTGACTTGTCAGGTCCTATTAAACTATCCATCTCATAGCACCATGGAAGAAGAGAGACGTTAAATGATGATGATGATAACAGCGACATTTGTCATAAATGAAATACATTGAAAGCTGAAATCTAGTATGTATTTTCTCAGGACTTACCCATAATTTTATACATTTTTATACATTTCCATACTTTAAATAGGTTAAAACTACTTATTTTCAAAAACTTAAATTACCATAAATCAAATCTGTGTGAATAAAACTGATTGACATTTCAAATATTTATGATCTATCAATAATAATAATACTCAATGTTGGTTGCTTGGTCACATTAAAAATCTTACATTGCCTTATATGGAATTATCCTGACTCTGCTTTTTCACTGTCTATCATTGTTACCACACCTTCTCTATCTTTACTACTTCTCTATTTCCTCCTCCATGCCTCCTCTTTCTATTTCTATAACTACTTCTTTCTTAGTTGGGTGTATTTATATTTGGAGATAGAACTTGAAATATAAAGACCAACAAATTGAGTGACGTATTCTGCAGATTGACACATACATCACAGATGACACGCTCACATGAATAAGCATACATATGCATGTGTGTGTGTGTGTGTGTGTGTATATACACACACACACACACACACACACACACATACAGATGATGATGATGATAGAGTTTCAGTCTGCCAAATATATTCACAACAGTTGTGGCAAATTTGGCACCTCCTTTCCAAGTACATTCATAATTGGGCAATGGGTATATATTGATAAAGTGTATATAAATTAATAAAGGTTATATAAACTAATATAGACATTTAAACTAATGAAGAATGTATAAGCTAATGAGGAGTAAATACACTAATTGCCCTTTCTTGTGGGTAGCAGAACAAAGATTGGAAATTATGGCCATGCTACCCAACAAGTGAACTTCAAAAGTTAAATTATATAAAATATAAGTTCATATCTCTTTCAATACGTGTGTTTGTATGCATGTGTGATATCTTTCTGTATGATATAAGTTGTGTGGATCTTAAAACTTTTCCCATATATGTATACGTATGCATGTATGTATGTGTGTCTATGTATGTATGTGAATGTATATGTGTGGGTACATATATACATACATAAGTGCAATTCTGTATTTGAGAGAAGAGGAATTATGTGCATTATTTACATTTGACGGATATTTGTCCTCATCTTGTCTGTTGTTAACGCAACAAACAAGTATTAAGGAGATACAGGAAGATATTAGATTTATAAGCCCTTAAAATTCACTCCATAATTGTCTATGGGCATATGGCATAGTGGTAAGAGCACAGGCTACTAACCCCAAGATACCAAGTTCGACCTGAATAATAATAATAGTAATAATATCGAAAAATACCTTAGGAATGAGAACCCAGGTTCGAAATTTCCCCATGATTATTTTAATCAAGTGACAAAGAAGATAATGTTGGATGTAAAGGTGAACAGTTACTGACAGATGAATCATAGAAAGGCTTTGAGACTGATTGTTTGAATCCTGTCAATTTCTTGTCAGGGTCTGATTCTAGGACTCAACCATTGATGAGTCACTGACAGCACATAAACCTATCTGGTCTGAAATCTTTGTATAATTGTCAAACACTGTGTGTGTGTGTGTGTGTGTGTGTGTGTTTATATATTACCACATGTGCGAATATAAATACTTTTTTAATGAAACCATGATACTAGCTCATCTAATATAGGAATCATAAACTTTGCAGTGTTTGTAACTGAGGAAGGTATGTATAATTAATCACATATGCCAACAAGTAAACTGATATTTAGAAATGTTCTGACTCAGTGAGAAAAACCTCTCGAACATTTACATTAGTAATATGATTAACAAATAATATCATTGAAACAAATAAAATAGATTTACGATAGAGTGATATCTTTAATGTTTCAACTAAGACAAGATATATCTTGGATAATACTTGAGTATAATAAGCAGAAAATATAAGGAAAATATGAAAATAATATACAAGAAATATTAATTCGTTGATGAGTTTTTGACATTTGAAATGCCTGAAAGTATCATGTTAGCACTTCTACAACTTAAATGACAGTTACAGATTGGACCATAAAATATAAAAGACCAGAGTCAGTAACAGGATCTGAACTAGAACTCTTTTCATGAACAGCCTTGCATGCATATCACTTTTCCAGCTCCATTTTCATCTCTAGGCTGAAAATGAATAAGATTTTGAATATTAAAATTTAGCCCTTTTACCATTTAGGTTTTTATTTCTGTAATGATCACAATTTCAATTATGTTATCTTCATTATTATCTTTTAAATTACAAAGAACAGTTTGATTGGAGGAATGTCTTGCTCTTTTCAGTTGCAATAATAGAGCTGTCTTTTGTGGTCTTATTAAAGCTAATATCGTATCTACAATTATATTAAATTATTCTGTTTATAATTATACATTTTAATCTTATAGATTATTCCTTCAGATTCTATTAACATTAAAGTGTCTCTTTGAGCAATTCTCTTGTCAACGATAGATTTCATAAAATATGTTTTCGTTCATAGTTATAATTTACTTTATCAGAAAACCAAAGGATTTAGCTCTTAGGAATACTTTAATAAGAAAAGGGTGTAATTGCATGTTAATGCAAGCTGAATGAAATTTCGGTTTGAAGGTTAAAGTATAACTACTGGAATTATGTAGTAAATGTGACTAAGAATTATTTGTTTACCCTAGAGACAAAACAAATAATATGACAATGTGGAGAAAAGTGTAACTGATAACTTCAAATAAATACCATTGACTGGTTTAAACTGGTTGCGTAAATTAGAGACCAAATGTAAATTATTTAAGTGCAACATGGTAAATCTTTATATAAGATATTTGGGTATAAACTCAAGAAGAGGTATTAAATCATTATGAGCATATAAGAGAGTGAGGATCAAAATAATTTGTTTGCTGACTTCTATGTACAATATTGACCAGCTTTATTTAGATTCAGAAAACTTGTGGGGGTAGCTTTGGTTGAAGAGATACAATAACGCTGAAACACTAGTGTGCCAGAGTCTCTCGATGTCACTGAATATGTATGTTGTCAACACAAAAGCTGATTGGAGAAAATAAAATACAATAGTGATTCATATATTCACATTCAAATCTTCCGAAGTATGTTAAAAATGTACTTATATATATATATAACTTGGGAATTACTGTATAACTATTTAAGAGAGTTAAAATATAAGATTTTAGAAGAAATAACTATTTAGAAAAAATAGTTTGTCATATTTTTGTTAAGCTGGGTAAGATAAAAGTTAACATTGATAAATATAAACATGGTTTCTTATATAATCACTTTCTCATCTCATTCATATTTAATAAATTGCAATATTCCTCTTTCTGATGTGTTACTGAATAGTGCTTCAATTACAGCATGCATGCATGCATACATACATACATTCATATGCACATATACACATGTATATAGATACACATACATACATACTCACACTTACACACGCACATAAACACAAACAGACAGACAGACACACATACAGAGAGTAGATGAAAGAACAGATAATGGATCTTCAATAACCAAATTCTTGCAGTCCTACAGAGTATTATGAGGCCGATTCCCAATAAAATACGCATATAAAGTTTAGATTTTAGGGATTAATAAACTAAAGATACATGTCAAAATGTCATATTCATTCAAGTTGTACTTCTATTATTGAATGTCAAATATATTATGCATTTATAATATGCATTCATATAGAAACATTCTCGTAAAATTTTACATAACGTTTTTATTTTCATTTGTAGTATTCCGCTAAATTACTTCAATCTAAATTACCCATCTAATAATTCAACTTATTCTTTTTAATTTATTGTATTTTGTTTTGGGTCTCTTTAGAGTATATTTTTGGCTAAAATATGATTTTTAAACTTAGAAGTTCATTTTGAAACAGAAACAGGAAATCAATGATCCCAGCAATAAAATACAACAATACTTCATGAACACACAGAAATTGTGATTGTATTCCAATTGAATATATCCTTTATTTCATCTATTTCAAATAATTACACAAGTAAAAAACACACTAGTTGATCAATGTTAATAACGGGACAAAGCCTTCTCCAAGTTTCATGAAATTACAATAGTGTTATGTTCCCCAAATAGCAATTGTTCACGACTACCTCACAATAGTATTATACCCCTGTTGAGCTAAAGTGGCAGAGTCTAAAATTATCCACCCTGTGATGAATATAGATTGACTTAAATTCCATAGAATTAAATAACATGGAATGGTGTTGTTATTTTCCATGATACTGATTCCATGACAAGCTAAATAGTCTTTTTATTTATGATAAAAATGTATTTTTTGAAATTAAAGAACAGATTTTGTTATCACAGTATCAACCAGACCATCAGTAACCACTGGTTACTATACACTTCCAATTTTTCCTTGAACACACCATTCTTTTTCATCCTGATCCAAATTGCTGGATTAAATCATTTTCCCACCACCATGGAAAAGATCAGAAAGTTTGCTTTTCTGATCTTTCGGATACCATTCAGCAGGGATCTGCCTGCTGTCTGTGAACCTTGTGACATGTCTGACTTTGCAGAACTTGTACTTATGGTACTCTGTGGTGACATCATTCACTCCACTTATTTTGTCTACCCCAGAAGGATGAAAGACAATGTCGACCTCAGTGGGACTTGAACCCAGAACATGCCGATGAATAAATTGCCACTAAGCATTTTGCTCACCATGATAACGATTCTGCCTTACTGACAATAATAATAATAATCCTTTCTTCTGCAGGCACAAGGAATGAGATTTGGTTAGAAAGGGCAAATTGATTACATCGAACCCAGTGCTTAACTGGTACTTATTTTATCATCACTGAAAGGATGGAAGGTAAAATCGACTGAGGCAATATTTGAACCCAGAACATAAAGACAAACAAAATGCCACTAAGCATTTAGCCAGTGTGCTAACGATTCTACCAGCTCACTGCGTTGTTGTTGTTATTATTATAATAATAATAATTATTATTATTATTATTCATATACACTCAACAGATTAGACTGCTGGAAAAGAAAAGAATCCTAACATCGGGCTACAAGTAGCCTTAGATACCAAGAATCCACCTATTGGGTTACAGCAAGTAACCTCATATGACAAGAACACTCCCAAGTATCCTAGCTGTCCCTAATAACACTGTTTTCTGGATGGAAAGATAGCTTGAATCGGTGAAGTGCAAGATTTTATGGGATTTTCCTATTTAAGTGAATAAGGAATTGGAAAATAATGAACCAGGCATAACAATGATAGAGAAGGAAAAGCAAAGTTGCTTATTAATCGATCCATCAAATTCCATTTGATTCCAGGATTGTAAAGAAAGAAGAAAAATTAAAAATACAATCCCTTAAAATTTGAAATTGTGTTGGTGAATTTTGGGAAGCATGGAATTTATGAAGGATTCAGTTTCCTTGTAGCTAACTGTAGACATGGATACTATAGTCCATGCTTTGATAATTTTGAGTGTGAACAAAATATATTCAAAAGTTGTATGTGTAGTAGTGGCTTTTGATTTTATAAGCATGTCCACATATAAGCAGTGTTGTATCAGGGGTACCCTGAAAAAATATATTCATAACATAGATTAGATGTCATGCAATCTCTAACCTCTTGTTAGAAACTCTCTGCCAGATCTTAAATTAAAATACTTTATACACAATTTTGGCTTATTTCCATAGGTCTCAAAAAGGTGAAATGGAAAGAGTTTAATAAAGTTAAGTTTCAAGTAATGGCACAGCTGTAGAGATATCAGTAGCCATGTGTGTATATGTGCATTGTGATCTACTTAGATGTATATTTGTAAATGCTTTCTGCAATAAAAAGAAAACTCTTCATTGAAATGATTCTGAGGTGTCTAGAAGATATCACATCAGCACAGAGCAATGGGTATGCTCTTACTTGTAGCAGAAACAGCTGAAAGCTAATGAAAGTGATCACATGACTCCCATTCTTTAGTCATTCATTTATGAATCGATATTACACTCTGTACTGACCTGCTTTACTGTAAAATATATAAAATTCCAACAACTGGTTATTTGTATCGCAACTAAGCAGAACAATATGCTATATATACATATATATATATATATATATATATATATATATATATATATAAGTCAGTAAATAGTGGGGTTGTGTTAACTGCACGTGGAGAAATAATAGGAAAATGAAAAATAATAATAAGGCAGAATGCTAAACTGGAAGCATATTTTAATAACGATTTCTAACCGGCTTTCGTTGCATGGCAAATTATCAAGAAGAGGGAGAATGAAAATGTTTTTTACAAAGAAATAAAAAATGAAAAAAATAATATATTAAAAAAATTACATATAAAAAAATAAACAAACCAATACATTATATTGTCTTTGAGCTTTTAAAGTTCAATGGTAATCCATGTAGATAATGGTTGGAAAAATAAGGATGCATGAAAATTGAGAATTGTGTTAGGTTTAAAAAAAGAGAAAAGAGGCTAAAAGTTTGTGTTAAGCAAGAAGTGTGGTGTCAAAACAGGAAGTGTGTGTAAGGGGAGACACATCCTAGAGAAATAAGGAACAAACATAAACTTCCTGTTGAAAAAGAGTTCATAACTCCAACTAAAAAGATTTGTCCCCCCTTACACACACTTCCTGTTTTGACACCACACTTCTTGCTTAACACAAACTTTAAGCCTCTTTTCTCTTTTTTTAAACCTAACACAATTCTTAATTTTCATGCATCCTTATTTTTCCAACCATTATCTACATGGATTACCATTGAACTTTAAAAGCTCAAAGACAATATAATATATTGGTATGTTTATTTTTTTATGTGTAATTTTTTTTATATATTATTTTTTTCATTTTTTACTTCTTTGTAAAAAACATTTTCATTCTCCCTCTTCTTGATAATTTGCCATGCAATGAAAGCGGGTTAGAAATCTTTATTAAAATATGCTTCCAGTTTAGCATTCTGCCTTATTATTATTTTTCATTTTCCCATATATATATATATATATATATATATATATATATATACATACCCTGGTATTTCTAACTGGAGGTAAATTGTAAAGACAGCATTTCAAAGCTCCAGAACCAACCAACTATAATCCAAAATGGTTAAAGCAGCAATATCATACAACTAGATTTGATGTATATATAGTATAAAAATATAAAACTGGGCTAAACTAACATAATAACAACAACAAAAACTGATGTAGCTTTCTAAACAATTATCAATTTATTATGTTATTTTCTTGTGTTTTTCCCCCTCATGAATAAACATTGTAGATGATACTAGAATACATTGCAACAGTTTCACAAAACTTTACAAGCTGCAATAATTTTTCAAATATATCTTTCTTATTTTTTTTTTTTTTTGCTTTTTATTTTTTTAAATTTCTGTTTATGCTAATAAAAATCAATTATCCTGTGTATTCTGTAAAGAAATAAATTTGAAATTTTCCAATGATACATTCAAATAAAAGACTGGGTTTTTAAAGGTCACCTCAAATGATCATTTAATGTTCATATTTTAAATTTTATATTTTTAACTCCAGGATGTAATTCAAAACATTCTTTATACTAATGACTATCTTGCAATTCAACAATATCAAACAGGGAAGTTCCATTTGAAACAACAACAACAATAGTAATAATAAATTTCAAAGCATTTTTAGAAAAAGCTTTTTTTGTATTATTTGTTAGTTATATATACATATATACCCGAGTGTGTGTATGTGTTATTTCAGCCATAAGATGTCAAAATAATAATAATAATAATAATAATAATAATAAAATAAGGAAACAAAGGTTCAAATTTTCATAAAAATTAGATACTAGTTTTAGAAACTTTGTTTTCAGTGATGTATCAAAAACTTCATAGGAGAAGTAAATATGATTTGTATTATTCTTTTTCTTAATAACTGTGATATGTAATCATTTTATATTTGTGTGATGTGCAGTGACCTTATTTTTGTGTTGGAAATAGGAAAGGGGTCATTTTATTGACTTCAGTGTGACTAGATGTTGCCAAGACAAACGATAATAATGATGCAGATAGAATGAAATATAATGAACAATTCTTAGCAGTGATTATTTATTAACCCTTTCCAGTATTTAAACGGATTATATCTGGCCAAAATATTGTGCCTCTTTTAAGTTCAGACTGGCCATATCGAACATCTCACACCTAACCTACAATGTCTTTCTAAAAATAATCAGTCACACCATTAAAATCTTGTATAACAGTGACACTCATTTACAACTATCATACAATGTCAAAAGGAAGAGGCACACACAATAGATTCTTTTCAGTTTCCACTAACCAAGTCCATTCCCAGTTCTTTGGTCTGCCTGGGGTTATAGAAGAAGACACTTGCCCAAGATGCCTCACAGTGGGACTGAACCTGGAACCATGTGGTTGGGAAGCAAACTTCGTACCGCACAGCATTGTCTGCACCTAATTGTCTACAACACAGTTTTAATCATATAAACTTTATAAAAGGATGTAAATTTATGATAAGTCACCTGAAGAAGAATAAAAACAAAACTTTAATCTACATAAAAATGTTATATTAAAAATCATCCGATCCTTTTGTGTGTTATTTGGTTAGAAGTTATTTGGATAAAATGCAATGAACAGTATCAATAGTTTATCAGTAAGTTACAGAAGAAGAAATAAGTATGAATTAATGATTTGTCACTTTATAAAAGATTTCAAGTTTAACATTTCTGTTGTATTGACGCATTTTTCTTGTCAAATATTTTGTTTCTTTCATCATATTTATACTTACTAGCAGCAGCAGGGTTAACAGCAGTAGCAGCAAATTATCCCTAGATTTATTAGAATCCATTGAAAATTTCTAGATTTATTAGAATCCATTGAAAATTTCTAGATTTATTAGAATCCATTGAAAATTTCTAGATTTATTAGAATCCATTGAAAATTTCTAGATTTATTAGAATCTGTTGAAAATTTCTAGAACAGCCAAAAATATTATTATTTTCCTTTTATTCAATGAAAAAAATGTTATCTAGTCCCAGATAAGATCTGTCTGAGCAGACATGTTCAAGAATACTCTGGCCATGGCCATCCAATTTTATATATACACACACACACACACATAACTACTATACTATTTAACTTGCTCGCCTTTTATAAGATAGTGTGGTGTGATTTGAGGGTAATTCAGCTATTATTACTAGTATTTCCAATATAGAGATTCCTTTGGCACAAAAAGAAAGTTGTTGCACCTTTAATCAAATCCAACTAAAATAAAGCTTTGTACACCTGCAAATTTATTACTCATAGATTACGTAGAGGAATAATAGTTTCTAATGCACTATGGTTGTTGTACAGATGTCTGAAGTTGAAGAAGTGCAACAATGCAGACACATCCTTACCCTAGTTCAATGTGTTTTCTCATACATTGACTGTGAGGAGAATTTCTATTCCAAGACAGTTCTTGCAGCAGATGTCTTTCTGCACTTGACTGCACACAAACATGTTAAATAGAAATGCACACTGTTTTATTTTAATTATCACTGGTTAATGTACTTTTAATAAATTATAGCTTGACAAAGCTTTGCACTTGCCAGCAAATTTATTATTTTTCTGTTTACATGTGAGAATGGCAGTTCTCAGTGGGTTGTGAATGACAGGTTCAGTGTCTATTGCTGATGAGGCATAACACAGAAACGTGTGTCCTACAGTCTGATGACATCGTTTGTACCCCAACTTGCATTGCTTAATTTCTCTTCAAGATGTTATCATAGCAGTGACCATTCCATATTTGAGTATACACAAACATGTTTAATAAAGATGCAAACAGTTTTATGTTAATTATCACTGCTTCATGTGTCTAAATTATAGTCAATATTTCCTCTAAATTAAAATATAGTCCAAAGGATGATTTGAAAAAAAAAAGTCAATGATAAAATCAAAATTAAACTGAGATGTAGAAAAATGTCAAAACTCAAAGAAATACAAGAATCAGCAATAGCATTTAAACCTCTTGTACTAAGTCTTATTAGACACATTAGAAGAGATTCTCATAGTTTCCTTGCTAAGAAAAAAAATTTAAAGATACTTCAATAAAGATTATAAAGAGAATTCAGAAATATTGTATAAGAAGTGTAAACAACACAACAGATGTTTAACAAACAAATTTTAAACTAAAAATAATTGATGTAATGTTGATAATTTATTGAGAAAAAAAGAAGATGAATGGAAAATGAGACATTTTAAAAACTGCAACGTGATGAGATACAGTCGAAATTGAAGTGTTTCCACAGGTAAAGTAGAATAGAAGATAATACATATAACCCTTTAATTATGGTAATTAAATCTTAAGATGCCTCAATTTCCAAACCAGTATAGGCTGTTTTTGTCCATAATGATAATGGCTAATACGAAATCATTGAAAGAGCTTTAAAATCTTATGAAGACATACCAACAATTGATGCTATGTTGATGAAATTTTGTTAAATGCGAGATTGATAATGGGAAATTGTTAATGATAATGTGAAAGAGAAGAGCGACTTTAAAGAAAATAATGATACAGCTTCAAAATTAACCAGTCCGAAATCCCATTTAAAACATTCTGAGTCATTTAAATGGCTAATTAATAAAGAGGAATATCTAAATAAGCATCAGCTTGTTAATTTTTAAAATGAAATACTGAATGATCTGCTGGTAAAATCAATTTGTGAAATTTACTTGAAAATGTGGACAAAAGAGAGTGAATGAAATAACATATGTGATTGAATATTGATATGTTTTACTTGTAGCATTGCTTCATTAATCGAACTCTACTATCATCTCTGATTCATCTTTAATATTTTTGTGTATTGGTAATTGAGGCATTGTGTTCTTGAGCAAAAACATTGCATTTCACGTTGCTCCACTTCACTCCGTTGTAAATGCATAATCCTGCAATGGACTGGCATCTCATCCAGGGGTGGAATATGTACACCACAGAATTCAGAAACACGCCTAATGAGAAGGACCTTTGTTCCTTTTAAATATTTATATATGTGTGTGCGTGTGTGTGTATGTACACAGCAGGCTGCCTTCAGTTTCTGTCTACCAAATTGTCTCATCAAACTTCGGTCAGCTGCAGAATGTATTAGAGAAAATTTGCCCAAGGTACCACACAGTCGGACTGAACTTGGAACAACATGGTTGGGAAACAAAATTCTTAACCACAGAAGCCATTGTAATAGATATATTCAATTGTAATTAAAAGCCAATTCTATATTTAGTTGTCTTTAGTGAAAAGTTATAAACAATTTAGCTATTATTTCAAGATTCTAGTGTTAATTACTACTTCTCAATTTATAATTAATAATTTATACAATAGACACTCTTTAACACAATCAGCAGTCTCATTATTTGAAACAGTGATTTCATTTAGTGATTCCTCTATGGATATTTTACAGTAGCAAATAGTTATATTCAACTCTTCAGAAAGTATATTTTTGACAGAATCAATAGATTTCACAAAGCACTTATTATATACAAGACAATCTTTGGAGGGCTGCTATATTGTGATAAATTCCACCTTTGGTTATTTACTAAACTGATTTGAACCGGTTCATTGTTTCACAAGTCAGAACTATCTCTTGCTGCAAACAACATGAATAATTCTCTTTTCAACAGAAGTGTTTCTACTGAGTGGCATTTCCAGCTGTATAATTCAAGAGTTCATGTACCTATGACTAATTGCAGCTGACCAAGCTTGCAACAACGGCTGGTCAAAATAAATGTAAAGATAAGGAATTATTATTATAGCTTGTCGCTAAGGTCACATTAATATAGATATTGTTTTCTGTTGCTGCTTATCTCATTTTCAATTTGATAAATTTCCAACACAAAACAAAAGAAAAACAAAAAAATTAAAACTGAGATTGACTGACATAACATTAGAATATTTTGAAAAGTAGGAATGCATACAAATTCAAAATGATTTCTTAACTCTTTTGTTACCATATTTCTATTGAAATACACAGCTTTTGTTTCAGTTAATTTTGAAAATAAAGAAAGCTTTAGTAATATAATGTTGTCATTATTATTAAACTTGTGGTTAGAACGTAACATGAAATTTTGATGGAAGGCTTTCAGATTATTTTATAACAGAAAGTTTGTATCATAGAACAAGAGGTGGTCTTGGGTAATTTGCATTAAGTATTTGTATATATTACCATAACAAAGTGAAAATTAACAATAAATATTGAAGATTACAATAAGTTTTTATATTCTATGTTAAATATTAATTCTTCAAGGTCACACACTTTTTGAGATATTTGATTGTTTACATTAACTCTGATCGACTCATAGTACTTGGCCTCTTGGACGCAGCAGCCTATTATCCCTTTCTGTATGACACTTATAACCATACCATATTTTAGGAAAATTTTATTACAATTTTCAGGTTAAATTCTTACTTTGAATAATTTCATCTCTTTCTCTCTTTTCTTAAGCTTTCCCAGAATTTAATATTCGTCATTAGCTAGGGCGATAAGATGGCAGAATCATTAACACGGTGTGCAAAATGCTTAGTGGCATTTCACCTTTCTCTACATCCTGAGTTCAAATTCTGCTGAGGTCAACTTTGCCTTCCATTCTATTGGAGTCAATAGAATAAGTACCAGTTGAAAACTGGGGTCGATGTAATCGACTTACCCCCTCACTCAGAAATTTCTGACCTTGTGCCAAAATTTGAAACTAATATTTATCATTTGCTTGATGTATTATATAATGTACTTTATGGTAAAAATACGATAAGAAATTTATTAAATTATTATTATTCAAGATATAACCCAATTTATGATGTGTAATATATTTTATGCCACTGCTAGAAAACATTTGCCTATGCTTGACTGAAGTCTCACTATTTTATCAACCCTACCAGAATTTATTCCTGGGGGTTTGAAATTTTAATGTAAAGGGACTTAAGTAAATATCCCAAAACATTTTGTTTGACACTATTTGTTATACTTTTCTTTAAAAAATCACATTTTTTTTCTTTTCCAATTATAAATTGTTGTTTGGAGATTTCATATTGAATTAAATTATTGCTTTACATAGTTACTGGCTCAAATTTTGGTACCACTGATCTATAGCACCTTTTCAAAAGTAAAAGATTGTATAGTATTGTAAAGGTTAAAAAAAAAAACTGTACTGGTAAAAAATTCTAAGTTAGTAAAGATATTGAAACAGACACTGTTTTTGAATGTTAGTATAAATGGTAAATTCTGGCTGTTCAATTCCCTACTTTCATTTTTCTTCTTACTTGAGACAATTTGATTACTGGTTTATAGATCTGTAGATTTAGTTATTTTACATGTTTTTCCAAGATTATGAAAAGAAAAAACTGGATTGAATTGTTTGATGTATCTACAGTGAACATAGATCTCATTAAAACATATGCATCTGGTTTGAAACTTTTAAACCATTTGATCCCATTGTGCAACAATGTATGGTAAATTATAGTGTAGCGCAACAGAAGGTGTTCTTTTTTGTTATTCAGTTATTTGGATGAAAAAAAAATAATAAATAACCACCAAATTCTAGCCAGATGGTTGTATGATGTTCTCTTTCAAATGGAAATTCCTGTTAAATTTCAATAAGTAAACGTCAAGTTGTTTTTCACTAAAGATAAAAGTGTCTACTGTGGAACCGAATAAATCCTGTTCAGCATTTATTGCCAAAAGAAATCATTGAAAACAATCCATTTTCTTTTTATCTTTTCTTTACAAAGATTAAATGTAAAGTAGTTACCAAAAATAGATTTTTTTTGTTAGTCTGTTGTGCTTCATTTGTTATCATAAGAAAAGAAGGCTTATGGTGTCTTAGATGTTCTCATCTGGAGAATTAATGTGAACATTAAGACTTGATTACTCATTTGGATTGTTTTCAAGTTGAAATGTTGTTATTAGTCGTATTGTGGAATTGGTAACATAACATAAATATTATTCTATGTATTTCTTCTAAAATGAACTATCATTACTATCAAATATTGATTCACCTGATATATTTTTCTTGCCTTCTGAAATAATTTTGAATGGCAATCATATATGACATTCTGCAATATTTTGAACCAGATATAATAATATAAAGAAATGGATTGAAGTCTAATCGGAGCCAGCCAGGGCATAATAATAATAATTAATAATTCTATTTAACTCTTCCCCATACATGATATTTCTGAATTATATCCCTCCTCAGTATGTGGTTGAATGAAACATCTGATTAAAAGTGCATCATTGCAAACTAACAAATATTTTATGTGCTTAAGTCAGCAGTTAAATACAATAATGGAACTTTATTCATTTTAATATTAATGTTGTTTGCTTGTCATGGTTTTTTTAAATATTTATGATTTATTGATAAATGATTAAATGAAGAATAGATGGAGGATATTCCAAGTAACAAAAAAAGAATTAATATTTTGTTTTACATTTCTCTGTAATGACTAAAATAAAATAAAATAATTCATGTAAACTGTAGTAAGTAATCAGATTCATGAAGGCAACAAATGACACCTTTTGTCACTTTGAAGCAGAGGTTAAATCCGGACAGCGATGTTGATAGTCTTTCATGATTCCAAGGAAAAGAGAAAGAAAAATTGCCATTGTGAGCAAGTTCAAGAGAAATTACAAATTACAATTCAGCGTTTCTGTGTGCACTGTTAAATGTACACACAACAACATCTTATATATCTGTGTGTTTGTGTATGTATGTATGTGTGTATATATATATATATATATATATATATATATATATATATATATATATATATATATACACACACACACACACACACATATATATATTCATTCTTTTACTCTTGCTTCAGTCATTTGATTGTGGCCATAATGGAGCAACCCCTTTAGTAAAACAAATCAACCCAGAACTTATTGTAAGCCTAGTACGTATTCTATTGGTCTCTTTTGCCAAACCACTAGGTTATGGGGATGAAAACACACCAACTTTAGTTGTCAAGTGATGGTGCGTGCCACTCAATGAATAATTTCTTGGATCATTTGTCAGACATCCAGACATCCTACGCACACATACACACGCTGCATTAATTAGGTCTAAACTGCAGGTATTCATTTTCTAAGGTGACTTTCGAATGTGCTCCTTAATAATTCCAAAGTCACACTGCTTGTTTAGCCCTAGGTCTGTCTGCTCTGATAAAGCAGAATATATGATTATGCCATCTTCTTTTAATACATACCATAATTGGACCAATATCATCCAATGAGTTCTCATTTTATAAACTAGTGGGGTGTGACTTGCTGGAGGCTAGGCTGCTGTTTCTAGCAAGCTGCTACACTTATATACACATATAACACACACACTCACTCACACTCACACATGTATAATATTATTGTCATGTATGTTTGGTGTATTTATATATTTATATTTGGTGGACAAAGAGGAGAAAAAGAACTTAGTACATAAGAGTGTGCGTGCACACACACACACACACACACACACATTATTTGGCTGTAAAGTTATAGAAGGGAATCAAGGGCACAAGATTTGCATGCATTGCAATTATTCAATAAATTCAATGCCCAAAATATATGCACATACACACACACACACACGAATGCACACATGTACACGCACACACACACACACACACACACACACACATAAAGAGGAAAGAGTAGGAAGAGGATGCAGGAATGATGCAAATGAAAATGATCACAGAATATTATAACCAAAAGTCTAATACAGAGTATATTAAAGAGAAAATAAAATGCATTTTAATATTCTTGATTTCTCAAATTATTCCTGTATTCTCAGAAATCTGGATGGGAAGAAACTTTTTTAAAAAAATGTATGTTCTACATAATTGTATTCATAACTTTCAATGTAAAATAACAGGACATAATTATATTCATCGAATTCTATGTAAAATCTTATGTATCATAAATCTAGATTTTGAAATTTCATATACATACACAGGCACAGGCGTGGCTGTGTGGTAAGAAGTTTGCTTCCAAACCACAGGGTTCTTGGTTCAGTTTTACTATGTGGCACTTCGGGTAAAGCTTCAGGCTGACCAAAGTCTTGTGGGTAGATGTGCAAGACAGAATCTGAACGAAGACCATTTTGTGTGTGTGTGTGTGTATTCATACAGCACCAGGAGAAAAGATGAATAGACAAATAAACTAACAAAGAATTATTGGATAATCTCAGATCCGGATTTCTGGTTCTGTATAAAGATATATTCTGCCTCACTGATGAGGTAGAGTATATTTTTATACAGAACCAGAAATCCAGATCTGGGATTATCCAATACTTTTTTGCTAGTTTATTTGTCTATTTCTCTTTTCTCCTGGTGTTGTATAAATATGTGATGTGGTTTTAGAGTCAGGTTTTGACTGCTATCTCTAGCATGGTGGTATCTTTTAGATACCCTTAATTATAATTTTAATAAAAATTATTACCTGTAAGGTTTTTATTCCCATGCTGGCCACTTGATATGATCGGTATTTTAAATAACGATCTTATCCTTATATAAATTTTTGTGTGTGTGTATATATATATATATATACACAAACACACACATATATTAAATTAATAATATACTTGCTATTAATTTAATGTATAAATTACATATAAATTTTTATAGCATGCTGACTATATATATATACATATATATATATTTGGTTTGCAAGATTTTTGATGTGAAATCGTATTAACAGAATATAGGTGATACAGACACTCCCCATACACACATGCACTTACAAAAGACACAGACACATTGAAGGACACGCATGCGTAGACACATACAATAGGAATACAAAATACAAAATGGCTGATAGTTAGCAAGGTGAGACACACATAAGAAAGAAGGAAACAAAGGACCACTGATGAGGTCACAGAAGTGTGACGAAAGAACTCTGGCCGAAATAAGATTAAGATTAATGTAATATAAAGCTGAAGCAAATTAACACCAAATATACAGTGCGTGTGTTTTTATTGGCTAAACTGGCAATATGACCATCCCCAAGTACAACAATATATATATATATATATATTAATTCACAATAGAATATAAGGATAAAAATCATGTTAATGATTTTAATCAGGTAGTCAGCATGCTATAAAAATTTATATGTAATTTATACATTAAATTAATAGCAAGTATATTATTAATTTAATATATGTGTGTGTTTGTGTATGTGTATGCATGTATATGCATGTATATATATATGTATGTATATCATTATCATTTGACTTCCACTTTTCTATTCTTGTATGGGTTGGATAGAGTTTATTTGAGAGATTTTCTATGGTCGGATGCCCTTCCAGTTGCTAATCCTCACCTGTTTCCAAGCAAGTTGATATTTTCCCAGGGCGACACACACACACACACACACACACACACACACACACACACACACACACACACACACACACACACACACACACACACACACACTCTCTCTCTTTCTCTCTCTCTCTCTCTCTCTCTCTCTCTCTTGAAAGTCTTTCTGAAAATTACTTAATGCAGTTTTTTAAGTACGTAGGGGATGTTTTTTGAAATTATTTTTTAAAAAAAGGCATAAAACCTTTTAGTAGGATGCTACTAACCTTTTTGGAAGAAGTTCTTTTCCTAATATTTGCAAGCACTTTCGATTAATCTTATCAAACATACGTGCACTTAGTTAATATGCACACACAGACGCGCACACATATGTCTTTACACACCCATGCAAACAGAAGTATTTAAACATGCAAAAATATGCAACAGATTTTTAGAAATGAAAATGCACTCCAACATATGGACTCATATCTTGTGTATTTGTACACACACGCGCACACATTACCATAAATGTATACGTTCTAGATAATAGATATTAGATATTCATTAGCACTTACATATGGATGATATTTGTCATTTGATGATTATGATGATGATGATGATTAAAGTTATCTCAAGTCAAGTGCTGTAAATGATTACCTTAGTGATCTTTAGTATTGATTGGTTTTAGTCAGTTAGTTGCTAATGAAATATTCCTATAAATATCTTACACCTATTTCCTACACATAAAATTACACTTTGCTCTCTCTCCTTCCCTCTCTTTCGTATTGTATAATCACATGAGCAAGAGTCAAGATGAATTCACTCTGCTATGATCATATGATGTCATATGTATTTGCTCTCTTATCAATTATTTTATCTTACTATTGAGTTTCCTCATAAGAAAATAATAATCAAAAAACAAACCCAAGCAAGAAGAGAGGAGACGGTGATATGGTGATGTTTTATTTTTCAGGGTTTCGTTTGTCTGTTAGAAATTAACGGCATTGTTATATCACAGACTGAAAAAAGTTCCTCAATTCTATAGGTCCATATATAACTGCTGAATGTAAAGAAGAGGATCATTTTTCTATAAAAGATAAATTACCAAAAAACACATTCACAATTTAATGTTTCTTATGTATAGACATTTTAATGATTTATACATGCAACCAAACTATTATACATACATACGTGTGTGTGTGTGTACATATATCTAGTTCTCATTTTCTCTTCCTCTATTAAAAGAAAGTGTTCATAATGTTACAATTTTCTGCAACATTTCATTGAATCTAATGTTTGTTAATGAGCTTAAAATTCACTCCATTCCCTGCCACCCAGATTCACAAGCAGTTAGCACCATCCTGGCTCACAGGATTTAATTATACAAAATTGCTTGATATTATACGCTTCATGAAAACTATATTGGTACCTTATCTTTCATTACACATATCATATAAATCTCTATGCATGAATATATATATATATATGTGTGTGTGTGTAAGTATAGAAATGAGAATCAAATTAGGCAAATCAATACATATATAATAATACATGCATTTGGCCATAGAAGCAATCTGCATGAATGTTTCAAGATATGTTTAATACATCAAACATATTGAAAATATGTAGATATATGAATATAGTAAAAATATATAGACTTATCAATACATAAGAAATATATAAATACATAGATATTTAAACATTTTTAAAATATATTTAAAATATATATAGTCCTAGTACAGGAGTGGTTGTGTAGTAAGAAGCTTGCTTACCAACTACATGGTTCCGGGTTCAGTCCTGCTGAGTGGCAGCTTGGGCAAGTTTCTTCTACTATAGCTTCGGGCTGGCCAAAGCCTTGTGAGTGGATTTGGTAGACAAAAACTGAAAGAAACCCGTCGTGTGTGTGTGTGTGTGTGCGTGTTTGTTCCCCCAACATCACTTGACAACTAATACTGGTGTGCTTATGTCCCTGTAACTTAGTGGTTCAGCAAAAGTAATTGATAGAATAAGTACTAGGCTTACACAGAATAAGTCTTGGGGTTGGTTTGCTCATCTGAAGGCAGTGCTCCAGCATGGCTGCAGTCAAATGACAAACAAATAAAAGAATAAAAGAATATAGTCTGATTTACAGAATAAAAAACGACACCATGGAATTAGAAAGTTAAGAGTCCAGAAAAAAGGTAAAATAGGAAAGGTTTGAGTATTAAAAGTCTGGCAGCCATATCTGGGGGTCCAGTTGTCCATACAAATAAAGGATATTGATATCCATTACTGGACACTGCCTACTTCTTCAGGGAAAATTAAAGTACTAAAGGGATTCGCATTTAATGCATTGTTTAATGTTTGATGTGCATGTATATATATATATATGCATAGACACACACACTCACAGACGTGTGTGTGTGTGTGTGTATGATTGTGTATATTTTAGTTGTTTTCTCTTCTGTCTGTCCACTTGCACCCATCCAAAGTTGTTGGGTTTCTAGAACTGATACATATGCATCCAGATTATTTATTGAAATATTTAGAAAGATTTTCTTTCATAATCTGTTGCTCTTTTGATCCATTAATGATTAATCAAAGTTATTTTTCATTTTGAGTTTTCCTCAGAGCTTTGGTGAGAAAAGAGAATCAGAATTATTAAAACACTCTCATTTTCTAATTAGATAAATTCTCATCACTGTCATTATCTCATCAGTTCGATATTGTCTCTTAGGCATTAACTACCATCGTTACGTCTCAACATTAAACCTGTATCATATTTTCTTTTGCTCACCGGCTTCTGATTTTCTTCCAAAAATGAAATAATTTTTTCTCCCACTGCTGAGTAATGGATACATTTCTGTTATATTATTTATGGTTATTTGTTAATTTTTTTTTAAAGTGACACAATGTTTTATTTAAATGTTATTATATCTGCTTGTGTTTCATCTCATTTGTGACTGCGGACATTTTTGAGGTTATTATAGTGTTACATAATGTGTAATATATATATTGCTCACCATATCTCAAGATTTTATGGGAAAATTATAAAACTATTAATTATAAAGCTATTAGATGATAATCAATGATTACCTTATATGGGTGTTATATTTTCTAGTTTTTTAACTATAATTTTGGTTGTATTTTTTCTTCATTTTATTGAATTTTCATCCTCAGTTCCACATTGATTACAATTTAATTTTGATAACAATTTAATTTAAACTTGTTGGCATTTATTACACTGTTCTATTGAGTGTTTCAGATTGTTTTTCATTGAATTTAGAGAAAAATATATCAGTTTTTTAAATGAAATACACCAAAACATGTATTTACTGCATTCACATATATATAAATGCAGTAAATATTCATATATATTTACTGCATTTATATATATATGAATATATGTATGAATGCATATATATATATGAAAGCAGTAAATATTCATATATATATTTACTGCACATATATATGTGTGTGTGCGTGAGTGTGTGGGGGTAAAAAGATAGTTAGATAGATAGTTAGTTAAATATAGATAAATATACATATATATATATGAATGTATTTATATGTATGTATATATAAAGACGTCTGATTCACAACAGTGAAGAAACATGATTTACATTACAGATGTAAAAAAAAAAAGCGGGTTAAATTAATAATCTCAAGCTTTAGAATTTAGGATGAATTAACATCCATTTCAAAAGTTATGAAAAAAGAAAAATTCATCTGTCTTTTAGCCACTTTTATTGGCATTTTTTCATACAAATTTAAACAGTAAATATAGGAATAGTGATGTACGCATGCACACAGACAGACGGACACATACACACACACACACACACACACACACACCAGTCACTATGAGGGAATGTTTAGTGGTATCACTGTGTATCTTTGTAAAATAGCTGACATTAATGTTTTGAAAAATATTGATGTACTGCTGTGGGATGCTGTAAATCCTGGCAGTGTTCCATATTGGTTTACCATACACATTGTCAAACACACTTAAAGACAATGAAATTGATTGAAAATTGTTGCTGGCATTCAACTCACTGTTCAATAATGTCAAACAGAATAAAGCTCTGTTCACTCCATGACCAACTTACTGAAATCCATGCAGTCCAACATCAATAGTTTCATATAACGGTCTAAGTAACACAGCATTGAAGATTTTGCTGAGAACAAATAAAAGTGATGATGCTTCTCCTGGTGTTACCATTCGTAATAATCCTTGTTGCTAGTTTAAAGATCAAATTTTGTTCCTCCTTCTTTTAAAACTCACTCTCTCCATCACTTATGCTTATTTCTTGCTCCTAGTTTAAAGATGATTCTTCTTATTTCTCTTTCTTTCTCTCTTGAGGTTTTGCATTAGTCTTTATGCTTTCATTCTCCGTTTCCTACAAAACTGCTGCAGTGTGATCTAATTCTGTTTTGTTACTTCTGTTGTTTAATTTCACAATTACCTTCTGCTGTCATCAGCCCTCAGGTTATGTGTACGCTGATATCCCTCACTTTTATGGGTAGTGGTAATATCAAAATCAAAATCCAATGTTGTATTAAGAGTAAGCTAATTAAGTATTTCCTTAAGATGTTCCACTCACCATACAATTTGGTGGCAACATTAATCAGCGGACAGAAATAAGGAGACTGACCAAGAACCAGTGTAGAGAAATAAGACACATAAATAAGCCCAATAAAGATTGGTGTAACAACACAAATCTCAAGTAGATAACAGCTGATGTATGATGTTGTCAAGGTAGATGTAAATTACAGGATCACTTGTAGAATTTCAGTAAATATATTCAGTGCTGATATCCCTAACAATTACTGCTGTTGCAAAGATTTCCTTTTACAATTCTTATTGATACAAAGTCATAAAAAAACAACTGGATCTCAGAAATTAGCAGAATGGGATTAATTATTTGTGATAAGAAAAACTGAGGTGTTCGCTAACGTTATTTTTGGGTTGAATGAATAAGGCAGTTTACTCTCAAAGCTCATTGTTAAGCTTTGTCAGCAACAGTGCACAAGTGTATTTTTACACCATTGCTTGTGTAATAGTAACTATGGCCATAAAGAAATATTTAACTACTGACAGGAAATGAGATTAATTGATAATTTAATTCATATTATTTTATAGAATACTGGAACAATGCAATGTTCTATCATTTAACAGATCGCTTAGAGTACAATTGGATAATTTGGTAAGAGGCCAAAAATATTACTGAACATTAAGCTGTCCAATTCTTAGCGAATTCTTAAAACATAACAAAGAAGTCAATGCTAACAATAGTAATCTATAATGATTTTTAGATATGTTTCATTATGCATTGGTAATTATTTCTTTTGCCACCTGAAACCTAACAAAATTCAATGTAACAACAGCAACACAATATATTCTTGCATTAGAATCTTAATCAGCATATTTGGAAATATATCTGGTTCTGTTACAGATCATTCATTGGAAGTGACTCTTTATAATACTGCAATTAATTACATGTCTATCTGTAGCTGCTCCATTAAACTATAATAGTTATTCAATTTCATATTTCGGATCCAATAACTAGAAATAATCCAAACTGCTGAAGCTCTTGTGGTTTAAATGCGGAGCCCAATTTCACCGCAACATTGAATGTATGTGTATTGAACATATGGAAATTACTCCATCTACATGTTTATTCATAAACTATATTGCATCAATACTCAAGTTACAAGTGGTTATAGTTTCCAGTTCTATATTTAAGAGATGAGGCCCATGGGCATATGGTGTAGTGGTTAAGAGCGCGGGCTACTATCCCCAAGATTCCAAGTTCAATTCCAGGCTGTGACCTGAATAATAATAATAATAATTACATCGAAAAATACCTTAAGAATGAGAACCCAGGTTTGAAATTTCCCCAAGACACCTGGAAGGTATATCAGCTGAAACGTGTTAACAAAGAAGATGAGGACAAAATGCGTTAAAATGTAAATAATGCAGTTATAGTTTTGTCGTGTACTGTACATATATTTGTGTGTGTATTATCATCATCATCATCATAATTCAACTCCTACTTTCCATATTGGAATGGGTCAGAACGTTTGACATATCCTTAATTGCTTTATCTATTTATCTATCATGCTGCTGTCAACTCAGATTGTTGATCTCTCTGTTGGGTTCACATTAGGGAGACCCTCCTTCTCCCATATATTAAACACATTTAGTAGCTTTTCATAGTTTCACTTTCATACCTCTTTCCTTGCAGGGCCTCTAAGTGCAAGTAAACCACCATCTAACATCACAACTTTTCTCTGACACATTATCTTGCAATCCAGAACACCTCCTGCCTCTGGACCTCACACTACACAACATTGACAAACACCTTCCTTTCAGCTTGAAGAATTTAATCAGTTTAATATCTCTTCTCTATTTTAAATTTCGATCATCAGTAGACAACCACCACCCCTTAACTACTAAATATGACTAGTATGTTGATGCTAATGGATTTTTGTTTTCATACAATTCAACAGTAAGTGCTACTCATACCAAGTCTGCTCCCTCAATCCTCAATTTAGTAAAATAAAAAAAAATAACTGAGGCGAGTTTGGCTTTTAACCTGTTGCCTATACTCTGCACCTCTTCACACATAATTGTTGCATTCTTGGTATGAAATTCCTGCATGTATTTTGTTTAAATGTCAGCTTTAAGTAAATGTATTCAACAGAATCAATTCTGTCATATATGCTTAGTAAAATCTTCTAATGCTAACTGCCATATTCTAAGAAATATTAATGTCAGAATAAAAATGTTTCTGAACAACAAAACTAGAAATTGATTTTGTCAAACAATCTGTGCAGTTATGTTTAGTGAGAGGGGAATAAAAGCATACTTAAAAATCCACAACTTATAGAATGTAAATAAAATATAAGGAAAGTTTTCTTTGTCCAGCTACAAATGTTCAAGTGCCAACAGCTGCAAATAATGTTGTTGTTATTTTCTTTATTTCTAACTCGCAATATCTGCATAAATATTTGACTGAAAAGAAAATTAAATGATTGAAATTGAACAACTCATGTTAAATATTGTATACAATCTGTTAATAAAAATTGTAGAAACACCTTCTTCCTCTCTTAAATCCTTTTAACTTGGATTCTTTTTCATTCCCACATAATGTATTAAGGTCCAATTTCTCTATTCAGCAAGTATGTACACTGTTCTTATAGAACTAAAATAACTTTGGTAAACTTTGTTTTGCCTTTTTTTTTTTCTCTGCAAAACGAAAATTGCCAAACAGAAAAATTAAATATCGATCAAAGAACATTATTTTCTCTTTAAATATTGGCAAATTTATATATTTCTACATATTCATAATACTTTACAGGAACTGTCCTCTGTTCTTGTTTTTATATTTAGTTGCAGCTCAGTTTTTTTAAACTGATCAACATCTCATGTTGAGTTTAGCGAATTCCAAGGTGATTCTTCTATTCGTGGAAACTTAGGTTTAAATGCTAATTTTTTATTTACTGACTGGTGGCACAAAGCCTCATAGTTAAAGAGTCGGTTTCATGATCATAAAGTAAAGAGTTCAATTCCTGGACCTGATAGTATTTTGTTCTTCAGGAAGGTACTTCATTTTCCATTGCTCTTGTCAACTCATGAGTACCAAGCAGGTGCTCTTTGAGACTCCTATCCTTCCAGCTATCCTATCCTGGATGTTCCATTGAGTCAGATTGGGAGGCCAGCAGGGTACCTGTGTCTATTCAAAACTGCAATAGCCATAGTTTTCTGTATTGAGTATTGTTTCAGTAAAAATTATTCATATTCTAAATTGTCTTCATCAATTACCTTGCTATATTCTTTAGATCAGTTATTTATTGGCAAATTTCATTCATCAAACATAATCTCCAGAAATTCTTACCTGAGTCAGAATGGAAGAAAAGACACAGAAATATCCATCTTAGTTTTTACAATGTTACACACACTCAGGTTTCTCAACATAAACATACACATCAGTAATTAACAGAGATAGTGACATATCTACACGTAAATAAAATTTGTGAAATAAATCCTTAATTTCTTGAAATGTTCTCTTTTCTTTAGTTGCATTGAGAAATACCTCTAGGTTAAAGTTTTCTTTCTCAGTTAAGAAGGCAATTTCAGTTAATGTACAATATTGATATACATCATTTAATAGATCGCCTCTTAATTTATTTATCAACATATTTACAATGAGCTTTATCTGTAATTGCAACAACACTCACAACTCTAGCCAGTCTGGTTACTGAATTTGCTCTTTAAGAATATGAGAGCTTGAAAGGAAGCAAAAAACAACTCTGTGAATATATTGGAAACTATATTATATTCTGTTAGCATCTTTATCAGGTGTGGGATGTAAGGAAATATATTCACAATTACGATTCTAATTTGTGTTGATATCTTCGAAAATGTAATATAACATATCTCTTAAAGAAGGAACACAAAACCTGACAATTTGTTTATTGATTAGTCACATTCTGATAATAGAATCAATTAGATCAATTCTTTTACACCCAAGGAAAGAGCTTGCTTATTGGTAAATTTACTGTTCAGTCTCAAGGATTAATCAGGAATCTTAACTTTGAAAAACACAAGCTTGTGTCAGCTTAACCCTTTAGCATTCAGATTACATTGTCAAATTTAATCCTTATTTAATCACATTGTTTTGAATTAATCATGATTTATCTTGTAACTTTGAGGTTTCGATGATGAAAGTGTACATTTTTAGTATGACATTGTAGGGTAGGTGTGAGAAGTCAGATCTGACCAATTTGAACATAAAACAAGCAGAATATTTTGCTCTGATATGGTTTACTTAGATGTTGAAAGGTTAAAAAAGAAATTTCACTTTATGATATTAAATGTATTCTTACACTATCATACATATATTTCGAATGTTATATGTAAATCCTAGGTATACAATATGCATATTTATAATTTTACATATATATTATATATGATATGTATATCTATAATATCATATGCATATGAGTTGTATATTTATTATATTTCATGCATATATATATGTGTAATGTTTATAGAAGAAAAATAATTCCAGTGAGTTGATTTGCTGTGAGGAATGAAAAAAAAAAGATAATATTTTGGATGATTTTCTTTTAAAAGAGAGAAATAATGTAGAAGCTATGACAGTGAACCTTTCCACAATTATGGCATCAACTGCTGTATTTGTTCTCAAAGAAAGACAAGTGTTTGAAACATTGCAGTTTTTTTTACTTCTCACAATAAATCAATTCAATGTAATTCAGTTATTTCTTCTATGAATTTATAATGTAGGAACTTTTCCTGAAGCTCAACATTCATCATTTCTTTTTTATTCTAGATGTTAGCCTGTAACAGTATATGGCTGTGCTCCAGTATGAGCACAGCCAAGTAGTTGAACCCACTGACAAGATGAGTGTGTGTGTGTGTCTCTGTATAATCTCATACTGCCTCAATAGTTCTGCACTGTACTGTCTTAGAACTGGCACTGTTAATGTGTTCCATATCCTTGATGTCTTGTTGGAAACCCCATTGTGAGATGCATCTTATGTAATTTAAATCCCTCACTGACTCATTACAAATGTCAGAAACAAAAACAAAAGAAAGAATAAGTTTCTTTTGGTTATTTTCTATTTGACTAAACATACAATTAGATGTAAGATTCATTTTTTTAGAGAAATATTTGGATAACATAGTCTGGGCTAATGTCTTTTTTATCTCTTCATACATGTCATTGTAATATCAAAATAAATTTTACAAGATTAGTTGAACTCTCATGCTTCTTTCTATGTTTGGATCTGGGGGAATAGTTTTTTTGCTAAGACCTTCCATTTCATGCATTGTAAATTCATTAGCAGTTGTTCCTTCCATAAGATTTACATTTAAATTTTCTTCTTCATATCCATAAGCAAGTTTAACGTCCATTTTCAAGTATTTCATCATCAATATTCCTTGAATGAGAATCACTTCCCTTATGGATGTCAGTGGTGTTGAAAGTTTCAAGCCCTAGACTTTTATCATTTTGAATGATATCTTCTGCAATTGTTTCTGATCATTGATTCCAAGCCAGAAAAGTCAGTTACAAAATGCAGTAAAACATATTGCTAACTCCCAGCATGTGTAGCTAGCATCATCTTCAGGCCATGAAACACCTATGTTTATAATAGCGTCTCTGATCATATGCATTTTCCAAAATTTTGTTAATGACGAAGCTCTAGGGTTTTGAAATTGATATGCCACTGTATATTCGAATTTGCAGGTTCCAATTACATTGACACCCAAAAGAGTGTCGAATAATCATTTACATATTTGTGCCTTTCTTGAGATTTCTCTTTTGCTGCCAAAATGTTTGTATATGCATTTATTTCCAGACCAATCCATTACTATCAGCATTAAAAATTTGTTGTTCTTTGCATCCATCTTCTTCAATAATCTTTTTTGATTCATCAGGAAATTTCTCAGCACGAATTTTGCTTCCATTTGCAATTTCACCAGAAATCTTTTCTTTCTATATTTTGTTCTTTATGTACTTTTGAAATTCCTTAAAATAATAGCCCTATCCTTGACTTGCTTTCAATTCCTCATTTGTTTCGCATTCTTTGTTTTCTGTTAGCTTATAAAGATTGTTATAGCTTGAAGGATTAACTGAATGCAGTTCCTTTGTAATTTCAGTCTTTAATCCACAATAATAAAAGACATTCCTTGTTGGAAATTATAGGGCTTTTTTATGTTTGTTGGTTGCTTTTCATATTTATGCTCATGTGGTCATATCTTGCTATTTCTATTCATCTTTCTTTTTCATCATGGTCCTTTCAAATGATTCATATATTCTGCTGGCGCTTGAAATTTTTGCAAACAATTCACCATGTTCACATCATTTAATAATTTCCAGGTTTTTTCACAAATTTTAATCATCAGAATCACTTGGATGATAATTCATTTGCATCACTGTCCTTACTTTTTTGATTCATAATTGAATAAATAGAAGCAGTTGTATACAACGGATAAATAAAAGTTTGCTATAAGTTTTTGAGCAATTCTGGATTTCTTTCTTGTGGCTTGAGGGATCATCTTGTGAATGTTGGGGCAGGAAACTTGATCTACAAAAAAGGAATTCCATGCTTGTGTGAAAGTATGCAAGCAGGTATGTCTGTAATGTGTGTAAGTATGTATTCATACATGTGTATGTAGTGTATGTATGTATGTATATGTGTTCATGCATGCTCCTATGCATGTGTAGTATGGTGATAATGTGTGCTATGCATTGTTACATTGATTAATGGTCCCCATAACTTTTCTTACATTTAGAATACGCATTTATGGATGTGAAATGGAGAGTTTATATTTAATGGCAATGAATTTAACTGATGAGTTTAATAATTGCCTCTACAATTAGTAATCTCTCATTTCTTCCTGTATCACATGTAAACTTGTTTGTCATTGAGAAACACATCATCAAATTTGATAGTAGCGCTTATCAATTAATTTAAAAATAAACAGCAAACTTTCGGTCAAAATACATTTTCTCCTCTACTTATCTCAAGTAGTATCTCATTATTATCATCGTTTTTACATCTGTTTTCTAATTTGTCATGGGTTGCATCAGTCAGCAATACAGCAATTCACAAATTCACTTGATTCTTCATCATACCTTCATTGATGAGACACAACATTTCCAGCTCTGACCCCATCTCTCCTTCCCAACTTCTTCTTCAAGCAGAAGCATTTTCCATTGTCAGTGCACAGCATGGCATCTTTTCTTTTCTGTTTTTCCCTTCAGAGTTCTCTGTAATCAAATGATTGTAGAATATTAAAACATGATCATCTCAGGTTTTTCTCTTGTGCACAAAAATTGATAGTTAAGATTGCTGTGTTGCATCATCAAAAGCTGAACTTGGAATAATAATTAAAGAAAATTAAAAAGTTGATCATAATAGTAATTAATGAATTCTATTCAAAAAAATTCCTACATTCAAAATTATCAATTCAGAGTCTGATGTCTTAAAAGTAAATATCTGTGACCTAAATATATCTACAGTATCTAAAGTATTGTAGTTGCAAATATATTTTAAGTAATTGTATTTTATTGTATCCATTCATTTGATATTCAAAAGGTTTAAAAGTAATTTATTCTTTGATATATATATAGATACAAACACACACATATTTAGAAATACATACTTTGAATTTTGGCTTTTAGAAGTGATCGCTTATAAGAAACAATATTTTGTTTATTTTTGAAAGAAAATGCTAAGACCGATTTGATTTGAGTAAAGATATTCCTATCTCCGAAAACATTTGTACCAGATGAACCATAAGATGCATTATAGCTAAAAGCTTTCATTCCACACACTGACTTGTGAATATTTAATCTTTTATATGCACACTACAGGATTCCAGGAACAAAAAAAAATAAGAGTTAAAAAGACAAAGAAGACAACAAAAAAACTGAATTTCAATGAACATTTTTAATAAAATAAGATTTAATATAAGAATTGGGGTTGGGTATAAGATTAAGTGAATACCCTGAATGGCATCTCTTTTAAAATTGGTAACTAACATAAAAGAAAAGTCTCTTGAGAAAAAAAAAGAAAAAAAAAAGCAGATTATTTCTCTGTGAATAGCCATACTTGTAATATTGTAATTCTTGGAAAAGAAAGAGAAGCAGTATATCAGCAATGGGAGTTGTGGTATCAGTACAGAAAAAAAAAAAAGCTAGTTCAAAATTCTGTTAACATGTTTTTGAAAAAAATTCCTTGGTGGGTAATGAAACTGTGAAGAGAGATGAAGATAATCTCTCTTGCTCAATCCAAAAGTCTTTTAGTAGGAAATTGAGAGTTTTTTGTATTTTTTTAATATTGGAAATTCTACTGAGTATTATTAGAGACTTTACATGGAGAAAATTTGTGATTGAGTCCTTTTGTGTGGCTATACATGCACAGATAAATGAACACAGATGTACACACAGGCACAAATATATATTTGAAAATACAAATGCACACACAGACAAATGCACAAATGCAAGCACATGCACACATGTTGCTTTTATTCTATCTTCTTTATTTAAGTTCTTTGTAATGCTCTGACATAATATTTGGGACAAGAATTGATAAGCCAAATTAATCCATGGTGTCAAATAAGAGATGAAAGTGTATCTTTTAAGGATTCCATCCTAGAAACTAAAAGTCATGACAATATAATGAAGAATTGATGCCTGTTCCCATTACATTTGTGATGTGCCTTAAAATTGGGTCAACTGTTGTTGTGGTTCTTGTTTAGTTCTTTCTATTTCTTCATAAAACTAGAAGAAGTAGTGTATATTATATGTTGTTGTCTCCTGAGTGTGAAAGGTTGCTAAGAGATGAAAAATGGCAAGGTCTGCATCACAGAGGGAAATAGTGTTAAAAATTAAAGAACACAGGTAGAGTGGTGCTGTTGAAGAGATTGGTACACTGTTTTGAATGAAGAACAAAAAACGAATTCCTATAGATCAGCTATTTTTGTTAGTGAGAGGAGCATCATGACTTAACTGGAGGGATTAAAGAATCAAAAAATATCACTTGAAGAAGGACAGGAATGGTATGATTAAAATATTTAATATTGGAAATTGTTGAAGACTGCAAGACAATCAAAATGTGATATTGAGTTTTGAAAGACTTGTTATTTTGCTTTGCTTTATTCTTTCCATTTGCATAACGGATTAATGACACTATTGATCTACTTGATAGTATACTCATGAAATCCAGTTTTAGAAACTTACAAAAAAACTTCATATAATTTCCCATAGCAACATAACGGCATTATGTAGTAAGACAGAATGCAATAAAATATATATTTTAGATATTTAAATTTATTTGAATTATGTTATATAACAATATTAGTCTTGTAGGGAAATTGAAAATAATGCAAAAGGAAATAAGTAAAAAAAAAATAAGCAACAAAACACAGAACAACTGACCTCTCCATAGAGTTTGTTTTTTAGGTTTTTTTGTTTTGTTTTTTGTTTTTACTGCTAGAACTGAGACCAGATGTTTTTGACATGAGTCTATATTTCTTTCAATTACTTATCTTTGGCTCTCAAACAACAAAAAATGGAATAAAGGAATTTATGATTGTCATTATTTCAAATACAGCTGGCAGCATATTTTCCATTAGGGGATTATTGCAGGGAATCTAGACATTTACATGGATAGTAATATTAGCATCAGTAGTAGTAGTAGTAGGAGAAGAAAGTAACCAAGAGAGATTAACTCAGTTTACCTTCTCACTAATAAACTAGAAAAGTATCATTGTGTGTGTGTGTGTGTGTGTGTGTGTGTGTGTGTGTGTTGTATATGTAACATATATTTATTATATGTAGTTATATAACAGGTACCTAGTATATATAAAATGTATATATATTATTTCCACCTAGGTGCAGGTATGGCTGTGGGGTAAGAAGTTTACTCCTCAACCACATGGTTCCAGCTTCAGTCCCACTATATGGCACGTTGGGCAAGTGTCTTCTATAGTAGACTTCGGCTGACCAATGCCTTATAAGGTGGGTTTGTTAGGAAGGAACAGAAAGAAGCCTGTTTTAGACCTAAGCATGTCTTTGTGTCTGTGCCTGCTCCCCACCACTGCTTGACAACTGGTGTCGGTGTGTTTACATCCCCGTAACTTAGCAAATCAGCAAAAGAGCCTCATAGAATAAATACCAGACTTCAAAATAAACAAATGAACAAAATAATAAGTACTGGGACCGATTCGTTAGACTAAAATTCTTCAAGGCAGTGCCCTAGCATGGCCTCAGTATAATGACAGAAACAAGTAAAATAAAAGATTATATATGTATGATGTGCATATGATATGTATATTATACACACACACATACATATATATATGATATATTATAACATATATGTGTATATATGTGTATAACGTTTAGTATGACATTGTAGGGTAGGTGTGAGAAGTCAGATCTGACCAATTTGAACATAAAACAGGCAGAATATTTTGCTCTGACATGGTTTGCTTAAATGTCAAAACCATGTATATATATAAAAAAATATATGCATATGTGTATATATATATATATATATATATATATATACATGTCTCTTAAAGGATAGAGCTCAAAATCAATGCATTCTATCCTTTAAGAGACATGTATACATATATATATATACAAAAACTCACCTGAGCTTTTTGCTAAGACTGTTAACAAATACTATATATTTTGTAAAATTTGTTTTATAAAAGTATGTATTTAATATATATATATATATATATATATATATATATATATATATATACACACACACACACACACTCTAATTGACATTTATGCATTGTCCAAAAACTCATATCAGCTTGTCTTATTTAATTTATCTCCCCTACTTATTGTTTTTAGAGGGACCATTTAACAACTAATTGGTTGAATATTGTCAATTGATCAAAGCTCCTGAATTGACTTCATCATTACAAGTGAAAACCCTTCAGTATTTGTGTTTAGTCGACAGAACACTGTCCCAAGCAATTTTCCACAGCCATATTGTTATCGTAACATATGGAACATTCACAATAAACAACCAGACTTATAAACCACATCCTCCAAAACCAATAAATAAATCCAAAAGGAAGCTTTTTCGTGAAGATAATCAATCGTGCGTCCTATGCAATGATGTATATTTTTTTTCTATTTCAAAGTTGCTTCTATAAATATCTTTACAATATAAGCATTGATATGACAGACTGTATAACAGTGGAATATATATATTCTCTGTGGTAACTGCTGGACTATTTTTGGTGATCTAATTTGAAGAAAAGAATTACTTTTCCTCCACAAACAATTTCAAGCTTTTCCTTTAATTACCTTACTGACGGTAGAAACCCTCTGGGGGCATTGGGGTATATACATCAGCACAACATTCTGTCTGGTTGTATACATTGTGTGTGTGTATATATATATATATATATATATATATATATACACACATGCATATAAATACACATACATTTAATTCATATTTGTATATATATATATATATATATATATATATATATATATATTTATAAATACAACATTCACACACACATTATACATGTACATATTACATATATATAAATATATATGTATGTATGTGGGTATGTATATATGTATGTATGTGAGAAGTTATCAAAAGCAATGAAACTGCCAAAATAGGAGCATTAATGTATCGTTAGTCAGAGACTAAATTAGTAAATAAGGAAAGATGGCTCGTTTTGTGCTCTGGCGACAGAAAGATAGGTATACCAATGGGTGGGGGAGGAAGTAATGTTGGGAAAGGAGAAGTTTATGTGATGGTATGGATGGTGATAGCAATGTCTATGCTTATAATGCTAAAGAAAATAAAGAAGAGAGGGAAAATGATGATGGTTGTACTGAGTATGGTGATGGTGGTGTCATCAACAATGGTTCTTAATAAATGGCTGTGGAGCAGAAGATGAATGAGTTAGTTATGAAGGCTAGGGTGATGATGATGATGATGTATTTATTGCACTGGAAGTAATGAAATAATGTGTGTGTGTGTGTGTGTGTGTGTATGAGTGAGTGTGTTTGTGTGCATATAGGTGAATGTGTGCTGGTACGTTTGCTTGTGTGTATGTGTAGATAATTTGATCACCAACATCAAAATTCTATGCCTGTTTATCCGGTTCAGCCTGGGCTCAATGGGTCACCATCATCCTTAGCCACAACAAAGGAAACAGGCCAGTAGCAACATGATACAGAATTCAGTGTATGGAATGGGCATGTTTCATCATACCAGGGGCACCAGACAGCTTGTCCTATGTGAGGAGGTGGACTAAAGAATTTTTTTCATTCTAAGAACAATCCTTATTTACAGTTAATTCCATTCTTGACTGGCAGCTTACAATGGAGCTAGTAAAGTCTATATCTCATAGGGTAAGGCATGGCTGGATACCCTTCTTCTCACTAATTTTAGTGTGTTTGATGTATTTTATTGTGCTGTTATCGCTAGGGATGTTGTTTTCAGATGGGGAAGACTAAAGAGCCCTTACTATCATGTTACAGTTCAGTTATTTACCCCACCTCACCGGATGTGGCTTAGGGTATTAAATGCCCATTTTTGTGCATTTAAGAAACGTGCATATTGCCATTCAAATACACACACACACACACAACTGTACTCTGTGTACATTGTAGAGTGGTTGGCATTAGGAATGGTATCCAGCTGTAGAAACTGTGCTGAAGCACACATTGTAGCATGACAGTCTTTGGACCCATTAATTTCATCAAACTGTCTAACCCATGCCAGCATGGAAGTAGGATGTAGAACTGATGATGATGATGATGATATTTACATTTTGTTTGTTTTTAGTTCTCCAGCATGTTTATAGAAATGTGTATTCTTTGATTCCTAGTTTTTGTAAGATTTAGTGATGACAAAGATTACATCTTTCGGTTTTCTTACTTCCCCTTTCACATTATAATTAACAGTTGTCTAATAAACACATCTTTTTTTGTACCCCATGGTGGATGTAAACCCCAATCATATCTATGATTAAGCCACAGATCAATCGTTACTGAATGAACTGATCCAAAACTCAAACAAGTTTTAGCCCGGTCATTCTCATCGAAAGTGTAGTCTTCATTTGTTCTACAGAGAGAAAGAGATGGGGAGAGGGGGAGAGTGATATACAACTGCTTAGGAATAACGCAAGGAATAATAGTCACCATGTTTTCTTATCTGTATATCATCACATCTGTTATCGATGAACATTAATTACCTGCAGAGAAAGCTGGGTGTGAGGGCGAGAGAGAGTCTTGTTAAACCATGGTGCCTATTTGCATGGTGAAATTAAATGTGCATATATGTTTATACATTTTCAACTTGTCTGCTTACATGTTGTGTGAGTAATTTTTGTTAATACCTGTGGTTAATAAATAGTCACTTAAAGGGAATGGATTTTTTGATGAATATTGATCCTGCACCTTTCCTGTTTAAACTGTTTAACCTATTTATTGATGAACAATATAAAATAACAATTCTAATTAAATCAGACATTGTAGGCACTTGAATTGTCCACTCTGCTTTCTGATTCTTTAAGAGCTTTGGGCCATTAATGATGCCAGAATGATTAATAAAATCTTTAAGCATGCATTTCAAGATGTACCCTGAAGAAATAATTTTTTGTTTCAGACAAAAAAATCAGAGACAAAAGAACTTTAACACTGAAACAAAAGACATGACATTTTATCTTGTTGATAGATGGCACTATTTTGTATTTTTACTAATATCTGTGCTTGTCTATTGATAATAATCTTTGCTACATAAGATTAATATTTCTCAAGGGTTTTAGCAATACAAGAGGAACTAAATAGCATCTACTAAGAATTACAACCAAGTTGTGAAATAATTATTTGAAAAATGCTGATGCAAGATGGATACGTTGACAGATTAGTTGCATTCGAGGCAGCAACCTGGATATAAAACATACACCATGAACACTGTTTGTTAGTTTACAAAACCTATTAAAAACAAATTTCATATTCATATCAATGAATATAGATAGGCTGTAATAGCGGTTGGTGTCCATATCCTCTTCAGAAAATCATCTATTGATCTTTATGGCAGGTGACTGTTGAATTAAATTCACTGATGTTGAAGTAATTAGTTGAATGAGCACAAAGATATTGCCAATTGTGGAAGTTATTCTATTGGTAAATGCATAGTTAATTATAAATATGTATGTAATTACTCAAACAATATTCTAAATTACATGCACTGCAGATAATCAATGTTTGGATAAAGGGAATCCACCATCAATGTTTATTAGCAGAAGAAAGATCTACATTAATAACTACACACACAGGGCATTCACATTTTTGCTTTTATCTGCAATTTTTTTCTTTATAATTTCTTATTACACACTCACCAACACACACATACACAGAGTTTTGCGTGTGTGTGTGAATATATATGTGTATGTGCAAACATTTATATATATAATAGTTATAGTGGTAGTTGTTATTTTCCAAGCAAACTACCATCACGCTCATTTAATTACCAGGAATGTATCTTCTCTGAATAGGTAAAATTATTTGTGGATAGATTCCAGTATTTCTTGGTGATAGTATTTCTCCTGATCATGTTTTATTTCTCTGTTGGCAATTAGTTCAGTCACTTTTTTTAGTAGTATTTACAATTTGAGAGAGTGAGAGAGACAGAGACAGATGATAGGATGATACTCAGCAAGGATTGCAACAGACCGACATCTGCAGTCTGACAAATCTATTTTACTCCAAGATGAATTTTTTTTTTTATTATATCACATGAGATTTATACATGACAGTTTGGTATGAGCATTGCTGTAGACATTACCAGAATGATGCTGTGAATAGTATGAAATTGCCTTAAGAACTCCATTTCAGATTTAATATCAATATTTGCTCTCCATGTCTTTTCTTGTAATTCCAGCCATGTTCTGGATCCAATAGCAAAGTGGATTTCGATGACTGAGAGTGTCTGAGTCTATAACTGAGTTCTGCAGTTAAAAGTAATTTTGAGTAGAAGGCAGCAAATTAATGAAACCATTTTATAATAATTCCAATGGTAATTTCTAACCAAGCAGTGGGAAAAGATTTAGTGTCATTTTCTTTGTCGGTTAAGAATAACTTCAGTTTACTGCTTTATACACTTCATTTGGTATTCTGTCTTTGACATTCATCTTTTTATTACTGGAAAAACACTATGGAGAGCTGTACCTAATGATTAGATAACTACATCTACTTAGTGTCTCTGTAGATTTGCATCATTAGCCACATTGTCCAAAGACATCTTTGCAGAGAGTGTTGGTAGTTACAGTTGACATTTCTGAACTGTGGAACCCATCTTTTCCACAAAAAGCATTTCAACCAAGTCAGATGCAGTCCAACACGAGGCCAGACATTCAGGTAGTAATAGTTTATGGATGTAAGCATTTGTCATTTCTGTTCCAGCTTTCAGTAATAGATGCCTCTTGGTCCATTTCATGATGTGACTAGATCCCTTGCTCATACCAATGTCTCAGTTTTCATCCAAACCCTATGAACCTTAAGAGAATTCTTGGTCCAATGACAAATGCTGGCCAGTCAGTGTGGTGTTGCCTCTCTATGAGCAGTTTTACAATCTTAACCTATTCTAGCTGATGTGTGCTCCTGTTACCTTTCATACTTCTTTAATATGAGGCTGTCACTCTATTTCTTGATATATCATTTAATAATCCCTTTGAAGAGCAAGGCTAATAACACAACTGATTTTAATTAACTTTAACAATTAATTGAGTCAAATTTTCATTTCATTCGACACCTGACAATAAACTTAATAATATTAGCTTATTTCAACAAGGTATAACTGTTTCTGTAGAGAGTACTGTACATTGAACTCATCTCTAATTATTATGTCAGCATTTTAACTATCAAATCAATAATGGATCTGTTTGATTGATCAACCTGCTAAAAATAGCAGCCAAATCTTCCATAAATTACACCATCCTTATTAATAAAAAAAGGACACATGGGAGAATGTAGTCCTAGATCTGCAAAACAGGATAGTCATGGTTGGAGTGTCTGTTTATTTAGTACTGTTCTAGTTCTAAACAACAACATTCTCAAAATGGAAAATAAATTTAATTTGGCTGAACAAGAGGGAAAGATAGGATTAAAATAGAAATTTGCTGCTGCAAACGAGGCATCGAGTCACTTCATTATGCTGAATTTGATTTATCTTTACCAGAATATTTTAATTAACATTATTAATTAAATCCGTTTAAATTTCTTTTTATATAAGATATCTGTTTCCAGATGTGGCTTGTTATGACTCCATAAAGGCATTTCCATGCAGAAACACTCCTATGAGCTTCCTGTTTGTTTATTTTTCTTCCCTTTGCCAAGCCTGAGGTCTAAAATTATCAGGAAATGATAAGTTGGTAGAGTTAATACGTTTCTCTGGGAGACTCAACGATACAAATGAAGGGCAAAAGCTACTTCATGTGATTTAACTATAGAATGCTACCCATATGTTTTAAAACACTTTATTTATTTTAAAATTGGATACTTTGTTGATGATGAGGATGATAATGCTTAGCCCTGGGTCAACCTTGATTGAGCTAAAATACTTCAGCCACGACCAAATAGTCTTCCATATAGAGCATCATGCCATTCATTATTTAAAATGGTAAAGTGTAATTTGAGAGAAATTTGGCTGCTATTTGTAATAGAGTGAGCATACAGACGCCCTCATTGTCTTGTGGTACGCTCATTGGCTCATTGCTAATAACAACAGCGAAACTGATGCCAACACCATAGCCACAAATGACATGAAAGCATGTAATGCTAACCACTCATGACCATCACCATTGTTTGATGAAATATAATTACAAAGAAAAAGGAACAGAAGACAAGAATTCTATAAACTGAAAATCACAAAGAATAATAAATATCACACAATTATTCATTCTAAATAGGCCATTAATGATTCTCTTACTGATTCTCCTGATGATGATTACGGTGGTTCTTTTACTGCATGACTTTCAAATATTCAATGATGCCAAAAGAATGTCCATTTTCCTGCTCATTTAAAAGCAATATATAGCATTAAATGGCTGCTTCCTAGTTATCAGAAGTTTTTCTGAAAATGACTTCTTTAAATTGATGTAGTTTGATAATAGATTTTTTCTGATTGAAAGAAACAAATGATTAATGACTTAAAATAGACACTTTTCGATAATTTAGCTAGAAAAGTAAAAACAACAACAATATAACTTTTGTTTATTAATGAGCACTTAAATAATAAATGTATTTCACTGATTACAGTAGACTATAAGTGCATGCATGTTTAAACCTGGAAACACTCTATTTTACAATAAAAACATGCATATTTGATACTCAGGAAGCAGAATAAGTAAGAAACAAAAAAATGTTCAAATTAAAGAATGACATAAAAATATATTTTGTTATTGACTTATTTAGGTCATTGATTCAGGACAAACAGAATGGTTTGAAAAGTAGAACATAAAGTAATTGATTTTAGATAATTAGTCACTAAAGAGATTTCAATAGATAATATATATAGGTGAAAGAATACATACGAAAGTAACCATAGTAGAACTGCCATTAATTACATCATCATCATCATTGTTATTATTATTATGAGAATAAAAGAGAAATACATGTTCAAGTTGCAGCGATGTAACTCTAGAAGGTTAAGAGATACTTGCTAAAGCAGACCATTTAATGTTGAAATTCTTTAATCAATACAGGTGATTATTTCTTTAATTGAGATAAGTAACATCTTCGTCATGGCATGATTAAACAGCATTAATTGGTGTACACTATGGTTCCTAACATGGCTATTAGCCAAACAATATAATGTCTCTTCTAGGAATAATATCTGTGAAGAGGTAACTTTGCAAAAAGATGTAAAATATGTTTTGTGAAAGTTTGGATTGTACTTGATGTCGTCACAATTATCTTGGTGTAAATCACTTCCAGATAAACATAAGAGAAACTTCTCCTGTACTATTATGGAATCATGGAGCCTACATTAACCAATGGACTGGGGGGACGGGCGGAGGGTAAGGCTAGATGGGACTTACATCTGTGTGTGTGTGTGTGTGTGAATGTGCATCATTACATGGGAAAAAGTAACTTGTCAAAGATGGTACAATGGTTTTCTTGCAATCAGCGATGTTATTAGAGGGAAGGAGATATGTTTTGTAGGACATTATTGGAGAACTAAGCATGAACTCATTAATAATTTGTTACTATGGACACTTGGGTATGGGGATATATATGTTTGCATGTGTGTGTATGTGGGTTTGTATATATGCATGTATGTGTGTGTGTATGTAGGTGGGTAGACAGACAGACAGACATTGGCAGGGCAGCTGTTCAGTAAAAGAGTTCATTGGTGAGATCGATATGGACACTAAGTGTTGCTCTGTTGACTTCTCAAATACCAGATCATATTGGGTCATGTGATCAAACTGAGCCAATCAAAACAATTTCGATGAAGGAATAAGTCCTAAACAGGCTATAATTAGCCTGAGTTAATAAAGTTTTAAGTGTATAAGGTTACCAAAGAGAATTTCCAAGATGCTCAAATTTTTAATATCTTGCAGGGGAAATTAATGGATGTCTAAAGAAAAAAAAGAATCATTGTTTGTAAACCCCAGCAATGTGGAATATTTATAAAAGTTAGTGAACTCACTCAGAAGTAAAAGTATTCGAAATATCTGAAAATGTGATAAAAATATCATTTTCATTTAGTCCCCTAGACCAGATATTTTTATCTTGAATTATATTTTTTTAGATTCAGGTGAGATGTTATGATTGCCCTCATATTTCATTAGTGATTTTTGGAAAATATTTCAATTAATTAAAAATTATATGAAATACATGCTAAATTAAATTTTTTTGAAAGATTTGTCAAAAAATATGTATTAGCTCATATTTTTGTATAAGTAATTTCATTAAGCATTATAAATTGACAATCAATTTTTAATGAGTTTCAACACCTGTCAAGCTTATATCAGCCAAATACTTGTAGCATACATTTTGAACGTTATAGTGCTGAGGGGGGAAAAAATCTTGTGTTGCTAAGGAATAAATAGTAGAGTATTAATTAGAAAGAGTTTAATTGCTTAACGTTGTTGCCAAGATATTCAATCACTTTGTCATTTTCTTCCCATCAGTGACTTCCTATCACATTCTTACTTCATTCTAATTTAATTGGGGGAAATTATAGAGAATGAAGTGAAAAGTAAATTTGAAGCTTGAAGAGACAATTTAGAAATTGGAAGAAAACATTAAGAAAATTGATGGCAGAATTAGAATGCAAAGAAATGCCAGAGACAAAAATGGAAAGTTTACAGATATTATCCTATGTATTTGCGTGTGTGTATATAAATACATAATGTGTGTATGTGCCTATGTATATATATGTTTGTGCGTGTGTGTATATATATATATATATATATATATATATATATATATATGTATGTATATATATATATATACATATATATATATATATATATATACATATATATATATATATATATATATTATGGAAAGGGAAGGAAAGAGATTCTCATAGCAAAATATATGATCTAGATTACAGTGGAACATTTCTTTGAAACTCAGAACCAGAAAAGTTATTTTGAATTATAGCTGCTTGGATGTGAATATGATTAATGTCTTCATGTCAACTGTCGAAGAGAAACTACTGTGAGAGAAGATCATGAATTTAAAGAAAATAAATTTAGATTTGATATAAATGTGGAGTTTCTAAATGAAGAAATGCGTATATGATAGCATCTGGGTATTCCCAGTCAGAAGATATTTGAGTTAATAAATAAGTAGAGCATCTTGATAGGAAACTAGGCTTCCATTGCAACTTGAGGTTGATATATAAGTTGATTGTTAATTGATGGAGGTGGAGCTATAATGTAATAAAAAATGTATTTTGCTGAGTTAATGATTCAGATCACAGACTAATGACTGGAAGAGTAAACTGCCTCATTAGAGGGACGTAAAAACAAATTGAATATGATGTCTTTGATCTAAAAGATATTGCTTTACTCAGGAAAAAGTATTCATTACAAACTGCCTGATGCTGATGTATGCAATTTCTATACCTTATTCCAAAAATGGTGAAACTATCTGTCTCGAGTCCCTTCCTATTTTATATGTATGAATGACAAAACCTGTGCAAAGATATGATTGTCTTTGATAATGTAGTTAATACAGTTCTATATTTAAGAGATGAGGAATTATATATGTTATTTACATTTGATGGATATTGATGGTCATCTTGTTTGTTGTTAACATGTTTCAGCTGATATACCCTCCAGCCTTCATCAGGTGTCTTGGGGAAATTTTGAACCAGGGTTCTCATTCCTAAGGTATTTTTTGATGTTGTAGAAACTCTGCCAGATAAGATTGGAGCCAGTGCAGCCATTTGGTTCGCCAGTCCTCAGTCAAATCGTCCAACCCATGCTAGCATGGAAAGCAGATGTTAAACGACGATGATGATGATGATGATGATGAAGCAGCAGCATAAGCTAATTTCATTCATTATTAAATCATTGTTATTTTGTATTCACTGAATGCTGTTTTTCATTGATGAGAAGTTAAGATAATGGATTCAGATGCAGAGAAGGATATCAAATGTTGTTTTAGAGACACTTTAAGAAACAAGTCTATCATTTAAACACAGCTCACAGATAAATATCACTGCAAATTGGTGTGTCTTTCTAAAGTACAGTGTGTCTTACTGCTTGGAAGCGTTGGTTTCTTTGACAAACATCCAGCTGTATTTATTTTAATTGTTATTATACATTTAATATATTTAGCATCTATAAAACTTGCTGTAGCCATATGTTTGTGGGTATAATCAAACATGAGTGAGGTAGGGTTCAAGTAAACATATGTATGTCTTAAAATTCTATTTAACTATTGTGGGACTGAGTTAGAAAAATAAGACCCACTGAAATATTTACAAATATGATGTTAGGGGCCACATAACCTAATGGTACAAAGTGCTCAGCTGGTATCTGAAAAGTACAGGGTTCAATTCTTTGTAGTCACCTGCTGGCAACTTTAAAGACAATGGAGCCTGGTGTGGCTCATGGCCTTACCAGCTCCAGTCAAACTGTCCAACCCATGCCAGCATGGAAAACAGACGTTAAACGATGATGGTGATGATGATGGTGTCTTACTAGATATAAAATATAACCTAAAAATGCACAGCTGGGAGGAAGGAAATGACAAATGAAGTAGAAATGACAATATGAGAAGAAAGAGAAAAACTTTGAAAAGCTGAGAGAAAATTAGTTGACCATATGGAAAAATAAAACTGTTTTCACATAGTACAACTTTGTTGAAATAAATCCAATCAGAAGCCAATAGTTTGAGTCTGTGACTGAAAGTGATTCTACTCTAAAATGTCAGTTTATAGACTTAGCCTTCAAGCAATATGAAAATCAATTGAAACAGATATTTCTATCATTTGCTTGAAATTCTATGTTTCAAGATAAAACTAGATTGAATAATGAAATAGTTGTAGAATGTATTAAATATTTACAAGATAATATAATTGCACAGATATTATATACATGGCAGCTTGTTTTCTTTAGATATAATTATTTAAGTTTTGCATCATCTAAAGGAATCCTTAGAGTCTGCTTATCCTGAGCAAATCGTATCTTCTTCATGTTTGATTTCTAAAAGAAAGTTATGTATAAGAAGTATATTGGAATATTAACAGTAAAATTAAAGAACTGATACAACTGTAGGCAGCTGATTTGAGACAACTTAGGTGTAATGAAAGAATACACTGAAGAATTATGAAACCAGAGTGAAAGTCTTAAACTTTGTTGCCGTATCTCTATTGGAATTGGCTTATTTTGTTCCAGTTGATTCTGTAAACAATGAAGAGTTTAGTAAAATAAACTTTGTCATAATTAAGCTGGCATTTAAATCCTAAATTAAAATATTTTAATGGAAGATTTTTAATACAGATCACTTTAAAACAGGAAGTATTGTATCCAAGAACCAGAAGCAGTCTCAGACAGGTTATGGAAAGGGTTAAATCAGTTCATCTGGCAAAGACTTAATGCATTAAGAGTCAGTTCAGTTATAGTTTTCTTAATCCTCATACAAGAAAGGAAGTCTTCAATGAAGGTTCAGCAAGCACTGCATAAACATAAACATTAATTGTAATTATTACCTGTAACCAACTGCTATAATTAACAGCAGAACATGCACTCAGGGTCCAAATGTAGTGATGTGTAACATGGTTGATGAGGAAGTAGCAATTACACTCTATTAATTAAACCAACTTTAGCTAATATGTGTGTGTGTGTGTGTGTGTGTGTGTGTGTGTGTGTGTGTGTATTTATATGAATTTATTGCATTTATAATTATCATATATATTTGGCAACAGAATAAAAAATTGGAGAAAAATTAGAGAAATATAATTTTTAAAAAATTGCTTGAATTAATAACAATTATAAATAATTTCATCATAATTTTAAAAACATTAATGAATGAATTTTTTCATACATGTTCAATATAAAGTTGATATTTCTTTTATTATTTAACAGCTCTTTAATAACTTTTGTTTTTAACTTCTAAAAGTTTATATTTGTACATTTGGTGAGTTAGTTTAGTACTTTATTAATAGCAAATTAAAGGTAACGAGCTGGTAGAATTGTTAATGTGCCAGACAAAATGCTTAGAGGCATTTCATCCATCTTTACATTCTGAGTTCAAATTCTTTGCCTTTCATCTTTTCGGGGCCAATAAAATAAGTACCAGTTGTGCACTGGGGACCAATATAAGGCAGCAAGCTGGACGAAATGCTTAACGGTATTTCTTCTGTTTTTATGTTCTGAGTTCAAATTCCACCAAGGTTGACTTTGCCTTTCATCCTTTCAGGATCAATAAATTAAGTACCAGTTGCGTACTGGGTTGATATAATCAACTGGCCCCAAAAGTTCAAGTTTTGTGCTTGTAGTAGAAGGGAATAGTTACCAGCAAATTCAAAAACATAAAATAACAATTAACTATTAATTAATAACTAACGTCCTTCCTCTTTTCACCATCATCATCATCACTATCAAGAGCTAACATTAATAATGGATAGTTAATCAGCTTTTTAGAAATAGAAATAAAATCTGAAAATCAAACCTTAGCATCTTAAAAGTAGAAGGCACATGGAATGCTACAGCCCTAGTTGGGTTGTTCACAACTAGAATGCCATTGGTTATATCTCTGCTAGATAAAGGCTGACCCTGGGCTCAGCAGCAAATATTATAAGCATTTAGTTTTGTTTCTTTTTATTGTGAAGACGATCCAACATAAATAAAATACACAAGAAGACAAAAAACACTTAAATTGCATAAGAAGACTAAACATTAATTAACTGACATTTTTACAGTAATTAATTGGAGTATTAAGATTTCTTGTTGTAGCAGAAAATCTGCAATTTGAATAAATGTTCTTTATTATGAATAGGCACAGGTGTAGCTGTATGGATAGGTAGAGGCATGGCCATGTGGTAAGAAGTTTGCTTCCCAACCACATGGTTCTGAGTTCAGTCACACCTTGGGCAAGTGTCTTTTGGCCAACCAAAGCCTTGTGAGTAGATTTGGTAGATGAAAACTGAAAGAAGCCCATCATACATATGTGTGTGTGTGTGTGAGAGAGAGTGTGTGTTTTTGTGCCCCACCACCACTTGACAACTGGTGTTGGTATGTTTATGTCCCTATAACTTAGCAGTTCAGCAAAAGAGACCAATAGGATAAGTACAATCTTAAAAACAATTGAGTGTAGGAGTCAATTCCTTCATCTAAAAAATTCTTCAAAGTGGTGCCCCAGCATGGCTACAGTCTAATGACTGAAATAAAGGTTTGGAGGAAGATTTTAATTCAGAACTTTTGGAAACAAGACATTTGAACTACAGAGCCCGAGCTGGTTTCAGCCGGGTTGATACCAAAACGGTTAAAAGTGCAAATATGAGCAATTATATCAATGAAGGCTAATTTTAATTATTTTGAAACCTAAAAAGCTATTAATTTCCTCTTTTTATTTATTTCTTAATGTTATCATCATCATTTAATGGATATTAGATGGTGATGATGATAATGTGTCTAGATTTTCATGGAACATCTGTGACCTGGTCACTGGCAACATGGCTTGAATGACCATTCTTGTAGTTTCTACAAATATCTGCCACATTAGGATTTGATCTTCAGTTTAAGATTTCCCCATCTCCAAAATCTATTATTTATGTCTTTCCAACATGATACAAATCATTCAGATATTATTGCAGCAAATGAAATTTTAATTACTTTTGGATAAAGAATTTGTCTCCTTTTTTTTCTAAGGTGCTTCAGCTCATGCTAAGTGAGTTTGTTTTCTAAAGAATATTAACTGCCACCATCAACATCCAGCTGAACATTCTCAGATTTTCCAATCACTCTGATAACACATTTCATCAGAATTCCATCCCACTGCACACCCACAGAATTTAGGATGTCATCAGGACAACACTTTGTGTTCATAATAGTTTCATAGATTTATTCATTCAGGGCTGACCTAGGATGACTTTTTAAGAACAACAACAACAGCTATTTACTTATGTCTAGGTTAAACAAACCTTGTAGAATTAAACCTTTTGGCCATAGACATAGCAGTGTCCGCAATAAGAAATGAATAATCGATTTCTGAGTCACTTCTCTCATCACCTTTATAAACAGACTTTCATTTTTATTGTAGATGTTTCTATGATCTTCATTTACTCAAATAGAAAAGTATTTTTGAACAAAATTCTTTGCTGATAAAAAAAGAAACCCATTCCGATTTTTTTTTTCTCTGGGGAAATTTAAAAAAGTCAAATCGAATATATGTTTGACAGCAAAAATATAATCCCCTTTTCATGAATTTAGTGGAGGAAATCATGTAATGATTTTACCAAAATCTAATTTGTAAAACAACATAAAATGAAAATTCTCACAAAAATATTTATATTGGTTCGTTGTATATGTGTGTGTATAGATATAAATATGTGTGTGTGTGTGCATGTGTGTGTTTAAATATTTCTCAAATCTACACATTCAGTGTTTTAACATTATTAACTTGACATAACTGTTTGGGGAATTAAAAAGAACAAAAGCTAGAAACAACAAAAACGAAAGTAACAAGATATTTATTTTCAAACATAAATTTTAAAATCCAATTTTCTTTTAATACTTAGAAAATGAGATGTCTTTCAATGCTTTTAGGGAAGTAAATCTGCTATCAGAATCCAAAATTACACATTTCAACAAATTATTGTATTACAATCATTTCTAAAATAAAACTTTGTATTTGCCACAATTTTGTTAACAGTTTTAGCAAATAACTTTCTGTTGTTTCACATTTGAAATTTGAAAGAGACGGATGAGCAGATCATGATAAACTCTTATTTTAATCGTCCTTATCCCAAGTTGCCAAAAAAGGGCTTTGTGGGTTCAATTTCACAAGGTTAATTTTCTATAGATATAACTCCATATATTTGCTAATGCTGCAATGCTTGGTCAAAGTATGTCTGCATGAGTAACACAGCATACCTGTGTTTATGTGTGTGTCACAAACTATGAACTTAATGGTGTGATATCATGTCTTGGCACTCACTTTTCCCCTAACATTCTTGATCCATCAGCCTGCAACTGTTACCAGCTTCTACAACAATATTACTGAACAATGTAAGAAATCTATATTCTTAACTTTGTTGTTGCTTTTTATTATTATTATTATTATATATGTGTGGTGTATATATATATATATATATATATTTATATATATATATATATATATAGGAAAATGAAAAAAAGGCAGAATGCTAAACTGGAAGCATATTTTAATAAAGATTTCTAACCGGTTTTCATTGCGAAAGCAAATTATCAAGAAGGAGAATGAAAATGTTTTTTTAAAAAGAAGTACAAAATGAAGAAAATAATATATAAAAAAAATAATATATAAAAAAAATAATATATAAAAAAAATAATATATAAAAAAATAAATATACCCATACATTATATTGTCTTTGAGCTTTTGAAGTTCAATAGTAGTTCATGTATATAATGGTAGGAAAAATAAGGATGCATGAGAGTTGAGAGTTTTGTTAGGTTTAAAAAAAGGGTTAAAAGTTTGTGTTAAGCAGGAAATGTGTTGTCAAAACAGGAAGTGTGTGTAAGGGGAGACAAATGTTTTTAGTTGGAGTTCTCCAACTAAAAACATTTGTTTCCCCTTACACACACTTCATTTTGTACTTCTTTGTAAAAAACATTTTCATTCTCCTTCTTCTTGATAATTTGCTTTCACAATGAAAACTGGTTAGAAATCTTTATTAAAATATGCTTCCAGTTTAGCATTCTGCCTTTTTTTTCATTTTCGTGTTATTTCTCCACGTGCGGTTAACACAACCTCACTATTTACTGACTTATATATATATATATATATATATAATATGTGTGTGCATGCATGGAAGTGTGTGTGTTCGTGTCTCCTTTTCTTGACATTGCACAATAGTTATAAAGGATCAGTATTTCCATGCAAGCAATGTTGTTTATTTCCTATATTCTGCGGAAACTGGCCTGACCATAGGGAAACATTACCTTGTGGTTAAGGGTTGACAAAAAGGAAGGCATCTGGTTATAAAACAAAAAATCTACTTCAACTTCTGACTCTTGCAAGCATGGAAAATGGATGTTAAAATGATGATGATAACTTGTACCCATTCCCTACTCTTTGAAGAAGACTCTCATGTCAGGCATGGAAGCAACCTTTCTCAAGTAGCAGGTCATGTGAGACATGCTCATCATCAGATGAGCTGCACTACTAAAAAATTTCAAGGTTAATTTTTCATTAGATGTGCTATTCAGAAATTCCTGTGGTCTGCAGTTTGGCCATAACTGCTTTGCAAGATTGCACCACCAGTTAGAAATAGCAGCTAATTATTCCTCACTTACATCCTTCCATCTTAGAAAAGAGGGACACATTGGAAAATATTCTCCACTGTGCAATGTATCTGAGATAATGAAGGGATGGTTATGGCTGTAACATTTTTTAAATCACATATATGCCCTATCAGGGCTAATGTTGTGTTAAACATCAACAAACTTTGCCCATTCACTACAACCTCTATTTTCATAAAACTGTCCAACTAATGCCCCCAAAAAACAACCCCTCTCAGATCTTCCTACCAAATAACAATCTTCCAGTATACTAAACTGTCTGCCTACAGAGATATTCTATGTTCTACACACACAATATTCTTGGCAGCAAAGGTATTTTGTCTAAGACTCATACCCAAAACCGATAAACAGGTAAATAATTCCATTCTGCAAGTTATATCTCCTTCAGTTGTTTGCACAACTAAAACCCACAATTCTAAATGCACTAAATGGTTTATAGAATACTGTGCTAATGAATAATTTAGGTACAAGGTGAACATTATTTACATTTGATGGATATTTGTCCTCATCTTGTTTGTTGTTAACACAACGTTTTGGCTGATATATCCTCCAGCCTTCTTCTGGTGTCTTGGGAAAATTTCGAACCTGGGTTCTCATTCCTAAGGTATTTTTCGATGTTGTTGTTATTATTATTATTATTATTATTATTATTGCTATTGTTCAGGTCACTGCTTGGAATCGAACTTGGAATCTTGGGGTTAGTAGCCCATGCTCTTAACCACTACACCATATGCCCATGGGCATGAGGAAGGCTTGAGGGTATATCAGCCAAAACGTTGTGTTAAGAACAAACAAGATGAGGACAAATATCCATCAAATGTAAATAATTCCTCATTTCTTAAATATAGAACTGTACAAGGTGAACAGTTGTTATGGAAGGGTTTATTTGATACCATTGACCTCAGTACTTGACTGGTACTTCAGTTTATTGAAGTTGAAAGGCACTGTTGACCCAGAGGGGTTTGAAATCTCCAATAAAAACAAAATTTGTTCAACACAGCTATTAATGAATACTTCATTTTTAAGGAGTGATTCAGTGAATGTAAAAGGGTCATACCCTATGAAAATTTTGAGGGTCTCTGCAACTGGTGGAGAAAGGGAAGAAGTTATTCTCAGACAAGAGATCTGGTTTAAATGTTTACGTTAAACTGTACCCCACTAAAGGGACTCAAGGGCCAGTGGTGGTGGTGGTGGTGTAACTGGCTGATAATACGTCTATCAATGTAACACCTACAAACCTAAAAACACAGTTTTCAGATGTACAGTAACATTACTGCTGTTGCTAACACTACTACTACTGATGCTAATACCAATACAACTAATAATAATAATAATAATAGCAACAAGTTTGAGAAAAGTAAAAAGAGAAAAGAATATTAATGCTTTCTATTTGTTTTTCTGTAGCCAAACATTTCCGTTTATTTTGTTTTCAAAAAAAAAAAAATCAGTTTCAAAATAAACAAATCAAAACAAATTCTTTATTAGATTTCCATGTAAATTTATATTAAATGTGAGAAAGTAATATTCTGTGTAAAATTTAAAACTTGAGTTTGATGTTTTTTGTCAGAAAGAAAAAAAATTCTCATCTTTTACCAGATCACATAATAGATAGATAAATAATAATAATAATAATAAAGCGATATGCTGTGTTTATCTTTACTTCAATGGAACTGGTTTTTTTTTTTTTAAGTAGACATTATTTATTACTGCCAGTTCATATAATTGTTATAATGAAATCCTTCCATATAATCTAACTCACAATAATTGTCTGCTACATTTATTGACCAGACCAAGAAACCACCGAGTGCAATTTGATATTTACCATGCACTTTGGCAAATAAATTTTGTTAAATTCTTACTGTTTTATCGTTATTTACGTAAATATTAAAAAACAAACAAAATAGGAATAATGCTAATAATGAGGAAAACTAATCGTTGTCTAAGTTTGAATATCTTTTCTTTACTTCTTTTGTCATCATAGGAAATCTAATCTAAATGATTTTTCAAAGTAACATTATAGTTTCCCCTTATGACACAGATAAGATGATTGTAACTCGCTCCACCCCTGCACCTCCTGCATACACTCACACGCTTACACTGCAACTAAGTAAAATTCAAAATGAAGTACATCAAGAATCTAGTACAGATGTTGTCCTGTGCAAAGCAAAAGAGCAAAATACATTCATAAAAGCTGGCAGCTTGGTTCAGTCAGAATGACATATATACACGGATCACTTGCTATCGGCAATCCACAAATCAATAAATATATAAGATTTGTCAACATCCTAAGCTTTTAGATCCTCTAACTCTGTATTATGTGAATTAATATCCTTGTATTTATCTGAGTTAGACAAGTGATTCAATGTGAAGCTAAAACCAGGAAATTTACCATATATTCTTTATATCAGTTAAGATTATGTTCTTACACCAGTCAAACTGTTTATATTAAAACTGTTCTCTTTCCTTCTATCAACTGTTTACACGTGATTAGTTTACTGTTTAATAACTGATTAATTAATATGTTGATACGTCTGGAGGGGCATGGCTGTCTGGGTGGTGATGTTTGCTTCGCATCAGTGATTTCAGGTTCACTCCTACTGTATGGCACCTAGATAAGTGTCTGCTGCTGCAGGCCTCACTTCCAATATCTTTCAATCTCTTAGATAGCATCTTGTGTGTTCTGCCACATGTGCCAATTACCAAAGCTGCAATTGTCAGCTTTGTCTTCTACAAACTTGTTAGCCTCTCTGGTGTTAGGTCCTCATATTTCTTGATTTTCTTAATTTCTTTGGCATCCCCTCTATTACCAAATAGTATGGCAATGTCTAGGATCTTACTTTTTGTCTTTGTTTCATTTTTGCTTTTTCAACTATAAACTCATTTCTTGTCTTGCTTCAATAATATGGTCAATCTTTAGTATTGTTGTTGATATTATTTTGAGATATCTTTCCAAAATAATGTGCATAAAGAAATGAAGACAGCAAATGTTCTGAGAATAGGAAAGTACCCAATGCCTGATGAGTAACAAGGCATGGGGAGAGTGGGTTTTGGTTCATTATTTTATTTCTGCCTTTTTCATGCATCACATGTCATAGAAATATATCTTGGGAATGTGATATAGTTTGGAATCTGGTACTAAACTCAGTATCACCTTTCACAGAGATAACGATGTCGGTTTTGTTGAAAACAGCCATATATAAAGTAATTTTGAGCAGTTTTAATTAAGATATCTCTACAGTATAATCTGACTGGTTAGCTCTTCATTTCTTGTAGCAGATTGCAGTTGACAAATGAGTTTTCCTCTTGTTCAACCATTCAACTTCTGTTATTGAAGTGTGGTTGAAAAGTTCTAAACACATCTTCCTGAATCACATCTTAAACATCAAACTTTGACATTGACATTTACTCTATTAGCTTCCCAGTTCATTCTGTTTTACGTCTGAAATTCATAAACCATAAATGGAAATATGACTGGCCACAGCTTCATATTCTTTCTCCTCATAGGCCTCGTCACCATCATTATTGGTATTTCAATATCCATTCTCGTTGTGGAATAGTATGAATGGTTAATAATAAGATTCACTATTTCCATTTGGTTTTATCTGTTGGAATGAGTGAATATATATTTTCCTTGCATTGAATTTAAACACGTTTATTTATTCTTTTACTCTACAGAGAATTATAACATCATGAACAGCAGACAAAATTTAAAGTAAGCTACGATGCAATGGTTTGACATCTGTTTAAACAACTATTTTAAATATGTAAGTTGCTGCAACGCTATATTTTATATCCACTTAGGGGTCTTCTTGTCCAGTTGAATCTTCCACATGAATGGTGCCTAAAGACATACTTTATTCAATGCTGTTTTACACAAAATTATTGCAATTATGGATTGTATTATAAACTTTGTGCTTAAATGGATAAAGTTTTGTTTTTGAAATTATAAAATTTCTCTTCTTTATTCCTTGTTTACACGAAAATATGTGAAGGCAAGTGGGTTAGTGGTTAAGGTGTTTGGCCCATGCTTGTAAGGGCATCAGTTTGATTGTCAGCTGTTTATTGTGTCCTTGAGCAAGACACTTTATTTCACATTGCTCCAGTTCACTCAGCTGGCAAAAAATATGTAGGACCTGTATTTCAAAGGGCCAGAGAGAGAGAGAAACAGACAGACAGAATAAGTTGATTTAAAAACGGATATCTTTTCCTTAATCCTTAGCTTGTTTCTGAACAGCTATAACCAGACATTCTGTTTTTTGTTTCACGTTTTCAGCTGGCGACCTCAACCAGAGTTCTTTACTTCCAGCATCCTCAGTTTGTTGCATGAGTCAGCCATGTGATTCCTTCTCTTTCTATCTATTTGTCCTGTTATTTTTTCTGTTCATAAATTCTCTCACTGTTTCACTGACTGCTTATACTTTGATAAATGTAATTATTTTGATATTTTAGGATTTACCTCACTAATTTGGACGATAGAAATTGGTAAAATCAAGCTTCAAATTCAAAGTGTACTTTGTTATTAATTTTAAGTTTGAGAGTCTAATAACTTGTTTTCTTTTAGCTTTGTAATTCCATTGGCAAGTTTTATCAATGATTTTCAATTTGGAAGAACTGTTTGTTTATTCCAATGTTTTGCATCTGTGTTTGTGAGAAACATAATGACAATTTAATGTAATCAACTAGAAATAAAATTATTTGTAACTCATGTACATACAGACAAGTTGTATTCAAATTTTGTTTAACAAAACAACTCAAGGAAAAAGATATATCCATTGCAGTTATCATTTAATAACTTGAAATTTTGAAATGTAGAAATGAATCCATTATAGAAATTCCAAAGAAAAGAATCCGAAGTAAAGAAAACTTAATAAAAAAATTAAATTTCCTGCTACTTTTTGAAATATCAACGTTTTTAACAGATCTTTCAGAGAGAGGTGGGGAGAAGGAGGGGGGAAAGAGAGATTGTGAAAAAGGGAAAACACATTTTTGGGAATATTTTTACTTTTCCCCTGTAACTAAAATATATTTGACACATTGCATTTGAAGCATGAAATCTCTGTGATTCAATTTAAATATTTAATGAATACATTCAGTTAATGTTACCTGCAATAAGTGCAGCTTGATCAAAGGATATCGTTATGTATATTGAAGGCCTTGTTGTTAGAAATTGTATCATGAGAGCTTTTGCATACATTGAAAAAATATTATTGTTAAATTAATAGATGTTTGAAATAGTTTTTGGATTTACTGAAATAACACAATTATAATGATAAAAATATCACATTCCTCTCAAATAAACAATATATCTGTTGATTGTGATCTTTTTCACATTTTCAAGGGTTTTTTTTTTTAACATAAAGAGAAAATGTTCATTAATAATACCATTTGAATCTAAACTGATATCAACCTCATAGTAAATATTGATCTGTTGATTTTTATAGACTTAGTGTTATTATTGTTGTTTTATTGTAGCTCAGGCCTGATCTATCTGCAAATCTATGACTTGAATCCTTGTTCATTTGAGAAAAAGAAAGGCATATGGCATAATGTTGTTCTAAACTTTTGAACCTTTTTACATTCAGATTACTCTGTACAAATGTAATGCTTATTTATTCACATTGTTTTGCATTTATCAAGCATTATCTCATAGCTTTGGAATTTTATTTCTCAAATGACATTGTAGAGTAGATGTAGGAGGCCAGATCTGACTTGTTTGAGCATAAACCAGATACAGCTGGTTCAAATGCTAAAGGATTGAAATGACAGCATGGTCCTCGCTGGAATGGCTTTTAATCAGAGCTGATCTCACCCTAAATAACATTCTTTATTATTCTGTTGCCATACACTAAACAGACAATAATGGAACTTACCATGAACAAATTTATTTTATCAATAAATGGAGCAATGTTCAAAATATTTGTTAAAAGTTTCTTCAAACCTAATTAAAAATTTCAATAACAATAAAGATTGAAACAGCTTTTTACATCATCA